>NW_026057577.1:117127900-117313667 GCF_023721935.1 Panthera uncia
GTCCTCCAAACACCACTTCCCCAAACAAAAATGTTGAAGCCCAAATCCTCAATGTGGCTATTTTTGAAGATAGGCATTTAGGAGGTAACTGAGGTTAAATGAGATCATATAGGTGGTGTCCTAATCTGATAGGACTGATGAATTTCTAAGAAGAGGAAGGAGATCCATCTCTCTCTCTCTCTCTCTCTCTCTCTCTCTCCCTCCCTCCCTCCCTGCCATATGAGGACACAGTGAGAAGGCAGCCATCTACAAGGCAGGAAGGGAGTTCTCACCAGAAAATGGCCATACTGGCACCAAGATCAAGATCTTGGACTTCTAGCCTCCAGAATGATGAGAAAATAAATGTCTTTGTTTAAGCCACCAAGTCTATGGCATTTTGTTGTGGTAGTTTAGGCCAGGATACTGCCCTAGAAAACATAGTAAAATAGTCATATGCTTGCAACTGGCATTATCATGAGTGAGTCCGTAATTACAAATTACTAGGGGTGTGGTGTATTGGTGACTCCAATGGCACAGGACATCTGTGCTGTGATTTTCTGCTCTGAATATCAATAGTGCCCCCCGTGATAAGAAAAACTGCTCCCCAAAACATTTGCAAAGTACTGTCTGAGGGGTGGTAGTGCCTTATAGAGAACCACTGACAAACATTCTGAACAACACAGGTTTTGGAATTATGTAGAATACATTTGATTTTCAAGTGCACATGGAGCATTTTCTAGGATAAATCATGTTAGGCCATATCAGAGGTTTCCAAAAAATGTAGAAGAGTTGAAATAATATAAAACATGTTATCTTATCACACAAAAAAATTATAAATCAATATAAGGAGTAAATTTTGGAAATTCACTTATATTTTACAGCTGCAAATGTCTGTCGTCTGTTATTAAAACAGAAGAAAGATCTCAACCCAACAATATAAACTATCACTTTAATAAACCAAAAAAAAAAAAAAAATAAAGCAAGAGGAAAGCAGAGAAAAATTTTGATTTATGCAGTAATAAATAAAATAGAACATTTAAAAAGTAAAGAAATTCAACAACACCAAAAGTTGTTTTTATTAACAATATTTTTTAAGTGACCAACTGTTGTCCAGATTAACCTAGTAAATAAAAGAGAAGCATCAAATTATTAAAATCAGGAATGAAAAAGGAGAAATCAATACCAATCTTACAGATATAAAAAGGATTTTGAGTCAATATGGTGAATAATCATTTTGTCAATAAGTTAGATAACCTACATGAAATGAACAAATTCCTAGAAACACAGACTATGGAAAGTGACTCAACAAAAAATAAGAAAACTGGGTAGACCTACAACAAGAGACTGAATTATTAATTGAAAAACTTCCCATGAAGAAAAGCGTAGGCCCAGATGACTCCACTCTTGGATTACATTAGGCATTTAAAGAAAAATGAACACCGTGCCTTTACAAACCCTAAAAAACTGATTGAGAGGAAACACTATCACAATAATTCTATGATTGTTTTACTGTGACACCAAAACCAGACAAAGACATCACAAAAAAATTATAGAACAACATTCCTTATGAATATAGGTACAAAAACCCTTAACTAAATAAATATGATCAAATCAAATTCATCATTATATAACAAGCACTATACATCATGATCAAGTGAGATTTATCCTAGAAATCCAAGGATAATATAACATATGGAAATCAATTAATGTAATACATCATATTAATAAAATAAAAGAAGAAAAAAACACATGAACTTCTCAATAGATTCCGAAAAATCATGTGACAAAGTCTAGCATGCTTCCATGATAAAAACACTCAATAATTCAAGAATAAAAGAGAACATCCTCAACCTGACATGATCATCAGTGACAAAGCCATAGCTAATATCATAGTTAATGGTAAAAAGTTGAGTGCTTTTTTCTGGGATCAAGCACAAGATGAAGCATCCATTCTTGCCACTTACATTAAACATTTTTTAGAGCTCCTATTCAGGAAAAAGGGGGGAAGAAGGAATCCTGATTGGAAAGGAATAAGGAAAACCATCTCTCTTTGAAAATGTGATGATTTTGTATATAAAAATCTAATTTTTTACAATATTATAACTAATAAATGAATTTAATGTTTCAGAATATCAGGTAGAATACAAAAATCCATGTATTTCTATACACTTTCAATGACTCATCTGGAAGATTAAAGAAATAATTCCATTTGTATTAGCATAAAAAAAAATACTTAGGGCTAAATTTAACAAAAAGAAACACTACACTGTAAACCATAAAACACCACTGAAAGAAATTAAGGAAGACCTAAATAAATGAAAAGACATTTCGTGTGCATGGATTGGAAAACTTAATATTGTCAATAAGGCAACGATCTTCAAATTGATCTACAGATTCAGCAAAATCCCTGTCAAAATCTAGCTGCTTTGCTGCGGAAATTAACAAGCTGATCCAAAATTCATACAGAAATACAAGAAACTGAAATAGTAAAAAAAAAAAAAAAAAAAATCTTGAAAAGGAATAAAACATTTGGAGTATTTCCACTTCCGAATTTCAAAATTTACTACAAAGCTGCAGTAGTCTGGACAGAGTAGTATTGGCTTAGGATAAACATACAGATAAATATAATAGAATTAACAGTCCAAAAAATAAACACTTACATTTATGGTAAATTGATTTGCTACAATGGTACCAAAAAAATTAATACGGAAACACTAGTGTTTTCAACAAAAAGTGCTGAACAACTGTATATCCATTTGCAATAGATTGGAGTTAGATCCTTACCTCGCAACCATACCCAAAGAGTAACTTAAAATGGATCATAGGCTTAAGTAGAAGAGCTAAAACTATTAAACTGTTGGAAGAATTATAGGCATAAATCCTCATGCCCTTGGGTTAAGCAGTGGTTTTAGAGATATGACACCAAAAACACAAGTGACAAAAAAAAAGGTAGATCAGACTTTATCAAATTAAAAATTTGTGCATCAAAGGACATCATAAAGGATAGATATAAAATGACAAGCCAAAAATGGAAGGAAATAGTTGCAACTCATGTATCCGAGAAAGGTCTAGTATATAGAATATGTAAAGGACTCTCAAAACTCAACAATATTAGAATTTTAGCTATGGGGCAGATGACTGTGGTCTGAGATGGTCAAAGAAAGAATCACATAACAATGGTGCCTGGGTTAGGCTCTAAAAATGGGGAAGGGAGAAATATAGAGGAAAGAGATTTCAAACAAAATAACTATGCATTACTCATAATCCATTTGGTTAACCGTATCTATATCTATATATTTTTACATGTATATATCTAATTGTCTCTTGAGGACATTGGCATTGTATTCCTTATAGCATTTATCAAAAATATTTATCATATTCAATGACTGATCAGATAAAATATATAGAGATATAATTTTTCTCCAAAAAAATCCATTTTTCATATACACTAGGGTTCTTTGAAGTAACAATTTTGTTCAAATGATATAATTATAAGATGTATTACCTGCATAGTGTAGAGTATTTTCTGACTTTCTAGTTTAAAAAACAACAATAACAAAGGACAGCCATATTTTCTGAAACAAAAGCAAGACATAGGGTCTAACATGTGGAAGAGAAGGGGATATTTTACATTGGAGCTGACTGTTGATATATGCCATTGTTCAGTGTATAATACAAAATTAAAGAAACTTTGGTGACACAGAGACCTGGCTTCTGGACTTGTTCTCACCCTTATTAATAAGTTTATCTTTGAACAATTTACTTAATCTTCCAGTGCCTCATTTTCTTCACTTACAAAATAGAAGAAATAACCAATTCAGCATCATGGGCCTGTGGCAAAAAATAAATAAAAAGAGAAAATCCTGCTAACGTGCTTCCCACTGTACTGGGTACAAAGAAAATGCTGTCAATTTTAGCTATCGTTATTACCGTGTAGTTGTAGAGTAAAATTATCTTTGTGAAGAGTAGGTTATTACAAGAAGTCACTTTTAAACATATGAATAACAGAGAATGGTAATTTAAACTTGCCTGGTGGATTACATTGATCATGTCTGAAAGTATCTTATAAAAGCGTCATGCCTTTTACTAAAAAATGAAATGCCAGAGAAATAGTTGTCTCCATGTGTGGCAACGCGGAATCTTTTCTTGTAGTTCATTACATCCTGTCCTGAAAATACAAACCGATACACTATTTTCCCATTCAATCTTTTGCCCTTCGAGAGACCAACTGACTATCCAAATATAGAGAAGGATGCTATCCTCCAAAGATTATAAATAAGAAAGTGGGAATGATAACCAGGATACAGCTTGAGAAAGAAGGGGCAGGAAGTTTATAAGAGGCTCTTGGTGCCCCCTACTGTTAAATCTCCCTGGGTTTTTGTTATTATTTTTTTACAGGTGTTTTACCAAAGGATTCTAAAGTTTGAAGCAACTCAACTGTTTTCAAATGATCCTTAACATTCGGTTGCTTCAAGATGCACATACACACAATTCCTCTAAAAAAGAAAAGCCTTAAACTCTAATGATGCACAATTTAGTTTCACTAGAGTGAAGCCAAAGTACAAAAGAGAGGAGATAATACATCTAGCAAAGGGAATTTAATTCTGTATTTAAATATGTTCGTTAATTGAAGCAGATAATCAGAATATGTATATTTGAGCCAAGTGTTTAAGCCTAAGTAACTAACTCAAGCAATGTAATGATTGAATCTAGTTAAACTCCTTACCTAGGCTATTTTTTATGGAAATGCTGACATCCTTAATACAGAGATCTGAACACTTCTATTCTAATCGTATACATAGCCTGCAGACAAGTCTCACTAAAATGTGCTGAGTTAACTTCTCAGGTTTGGGCTTTTATTTCACAAGGCCAAGACGTTAAATTCATGACCTTCAAACATTCTAAATGATTGTAGATAACCACTGAATTAAACTAGTTTCACTTTATAGTTACCAATAGCATAAAAAACGTCTCAAAGTTATAGAAATTGTAAATTACTTTTGTAGTTTATCAAAAAATATTTGGTATTTTTGCTGATTAACCTTCATCTTTGAAGGAAAGCGGCAGGTGAAAATTTTAATCTGTCTCAGAACTTTTATAACTAGCTTAAATAGAACAAAAATAGGTCATCACATAGAAATACTTAATTGTCTTCATTTTGCATAATGTTTCTATCAATGTGATTGTATTAGAAAGCACTTTTATGCTTTGAAAAGAAAACCATGTCTGATGTAAAGTTGGTCTTAACAAACCTTGAGTTTGTTTTATATTTTGATATAGCCCTACCAAAATTCTGGGAAAATATATTTCTATTGGTTTTTAAAGTCTGTTTTCATAATCTAGTAACTATTCCCAATAAGGATCATTCTCAAGTTTTCTGTATTTTAAATTTCACCCTTAGAATTGGAGGAAGGAAATGGTAAGCTGTCATTCAGAGAATTAGGCAATTAATTTGCATTCATTATACACCCAAGCCATACTATATTTCTTCCCATTAATTCCCAGGACAGTTACTCACAGTACTCATAGTACTCATACTTACTATTCATGTTGACTCCTCCCCAAAACTCATTCTTAGGTGGCATCTAATGATTTTTTAATCCAGTCCCTCTATATCCCTTAATTCAAATGCCAAAGAGTTTAAAGTAGTGAGTATATTTGATGAGCTATTCCTGGATGATGAGATTAGTAAAGAATGACAGTTTCTTCCAAGAACAGACACTGAAGTAATTAGCATAGCTGAAAACACCTTTGGTAAGAATGTTGGCATTTATGCTAGAAAGAGCTGTCAAAAGTAGGTGCTTAGACCCCTAAGGGTAAGAGACCAATTATATTTTTTTAATTGCTGGTTTATATATTTAACGTTTTGTCTATGGAATCAAACAGGTATCATGATCAGCTGTGCATGTTACTGACATGATTTTATGTGATAACTTCTAAAGTAAGATATCTTAAAACATTTTCACAGTCAATGGGATCTACTTGGGCTTATTTTTAGGGATATTTCATGGCACAAATAAAATGAATGTCAATAAAATAAAATGATAAGTTGAAACTTTTTAGTGAATTAAAGCCATAGCAAATAGTATGGAATGAAAGCAGACATCAGGTACAATGCCTTTAATCTTACCACGATATAAGAACTAGAGGTTCCTGTAGAATAGGGAGGAGTCCACAATTTAAATACATGTACAAAATTCTACAATTTTTGTTCTGTTTTGCTTTTTTCCCTGAAAACCTTTCTACAGAGCACAGCAAGACAAATAAAGAAGTAATCCTTACTCCCAAGACGACACACGAACACTATTACACAAATTGAAGCACAAAGTACTTAATCAGGACGTTGAATTACAGTCATAAGTATGAAACTCCATAGCAGTAAGAAAATATGAAGTTTTTTAAAAATCATAAAACCCAAAACAAGTTATCTCTAGTTTAAGTTTGGAGACCCTTTCACCATTATCTACTCATATTGAATAAGCACATTTGAAAACTTTGAGTTTCACTGAAAAACATAATCACATAGTTTCTGCCCTTCATGCAGCTTTTGCCCAAGCTGTGGATGTTCATCCACATCACGAACAGGAAAAACATGAAGAATTTCCTGTGCAGAGGTAATTAGGTCAATTCAGCACTTGGCTCAATTGCTGCGGATGAGTGTGAAGGCTCTGAAATAGGACTCTGAAATAGTCTTCTGTAGCCAGAATATTTTTTTAATTTATTTATTTATTTTGAGAGACACAGAGAGCATGAGCAGGGATGGAGCAGAGAGAGAGGGAGAAAAAGAAAATCCCAAGCAGGCTCTGCACTCTCAGCACAGATCCTGGTGTGGTGCTCAACCCATGAACCATGAGACCATGACCTGAAACAAAGCCATGAGTCAAAAGCTTAACCGACTGAGCCACCCAGGCGCCCCTGGCCAGAATCTCTAACTTGGACTTGACTCTTCATTGTTATCTCATATTTTTTCCCAGTCTGGATCCTTGGACTCTGATCTTGCTACTTTTCTGGACCTCCAGTTGCTAATTCCTATAGTTTGCCTGCCTTACCTCAATGATTGTTCTTGACAACTCAGTCCAGATTAATCTTACTCTGAATTAACATGAACAGAGAAGATCTACATATCCCAAAGCAAAAAATACATATATTATCTATTAATTCTCTATTTTTAATTTTCATGCATTATGTAGTGGTCACAGCCAAAATGATAGAAAACTACATAGTGTCAAGCTGGGATTCAAAAGAGTAGCCAGAGGAATTCTGGGTCTATCACTGAAACACAAAAAGTCAAGGAAGCACAACTTTCTTATCCATACTAAATTTTGTTTTGAGTACTGCGTGAAACACAAAATATGAGTTTTACTTAGTGTTTTCTACAATTGTGGGAAAATAGTAAGGCCTCAATAAATGAATAACAGACAATAGAAGAGAAGGGGAGGAAAAGAAAGAAAGAAATGAGGACAGTAGGAAGAAAGGAGGTTCTTGTGAACTGACCTAGGCCTAATTGGAGAAGCAGCAAGAGACATGCTCTTTCGATAACTGGGGCTGCTCTCTGGCCATATACAACCCTTATCCACAAAGTGCCCACCAAGGGACATGAGGCATGCAAGCAGGAGTTAAACCAAATACTGGTGAATCACAAATATTTATTAGCAAGCATGCAAAATCAGATTAAATAAAATACAAATAGATACAATCTGCTTCAGTAAGGTCTGGAAAACTCCTCTTTGTCCTGAGATAAGGCTCTTGCCTCAGAAATTTATTCTGAGGCAGACGCAACAATCTCTAGTAGGGCGTGTTTTCACCTGAGTCAGCCAAGAGTCGACCACGAGCTCTACAATGTGCTTGACTTACAAGTCTTGTTTATGCATGGGATAGCATCTATACAGTCTTGCTAGCTAACCACATGTCTAACCACTCATTTTCATCAAAGAAATTTTTTTCTAACATTTTTAATGCTACTTAATAAACCCCTTGATATAGATTTCGATGCTTCTCTTTGAATGTTCCCAAAGTATGGAATCTTGATTAGTGTGGTTCAAATACTTAACCACTGCCCTTAAAGAGCAAGTTCATACTCTACCCCATGGTCCAAACACACACTTCTGCTACAATGTTTATAGAGAAATATTTCAAAGTAAATTATCATATAGAAAGTAACATAGGAAGAAGGTAAGGAAGGAAGAGGAAAAAAAACCTTCCACCTCTCCCCTGATGTATTCAGTATTCCACTGGTGCGTGATTACTTGTCCAAAATAATTTTTTTTTTTTTTTGCCATGACTTTGGACAGTCTTTCTATAGGGAATTTTTTTTTTTTACCACCCACTTCCCAAAATCTTATACTAATTTAGCCACACAAAATTCTTATTGCCTTTCACATAAATTGTCAGATGCTTTGAAATTTCAGGTCAAGTCAATTACTTCCTTTACTCCTTTCTCACTCCCTACCAAATTTTGTTTATCTATTTCTCAAAAAGCATATATCTCTGTGTGTGCATATGTGCATGTGTGTACATTTTAGATTATGTTATTGCTGTGTCTATGTTCCCTGGTATATTCAGAGTCAGAGAATATACTTAGTTCTTTGGAATTCCTGAATCCTAGTAAAGGGCCTGTAATGTAATTTTATTCAGTAAGTGTTTGATTAATTGAATTGAATTTTGTATTGAAAATGTCTTCTCTGCTATGCCTCCCTACGATATCAATTTAAAATACAACTTCCCATTTAAGTATGAAGTAAACTAGTAGGTAAGAAGGAAACACAGATGAGTAGAAGGAGAATTTATGTTCAAAATGGTTGCAGCAGAGAGTTTGAGAAGCATTTCAAAGTGATAAGAGAAAATGAAGCCAACAGTTTAAAGTGACAATTGGTAAGAACAAATTGCCTTTTGGAATCCAAGTTAAAAAACCTTCTCCAAAACGTCTATTTAACTAAGTGGCAAGTTAATTTCTTGGAACATTTTCCAGCTTTTAAAATTTATGTGTAATAATTTAATTCATATTTTGCACTGAAGTATTTCTTTTTTGTCCCCCAAATCTTAGACATTTTAATTGTTAACTATTTTCAAGTTCAAGGTGTGAAGCTATCAGGACTCTATACTTAGAATTCCTGGTAGTCACCAACCACAGTGAAGAAATTTTTTTTTTAATTTTATATGTGATAGAACATTAGGGTCAAGGCCATGTTTTTGATCTGCTTAACACTTCCTGACACTTATTCACAGAATACTGTTATGATCCTTTGGGTTTAAGGCAAAACAAAACAAAAAAAATACATGTTTCCTCCAAAGCAAAATTGATGGTTGTCCCTGCAAATGTGATACCAAATTACTATTTTACTAACCTGGATGCAATTTTGGAGAGCTTGATATCAGCAAGTTATAAATTGCAGACAATTTGAAAAGACCCGTAACACACCCTTTCTGTCACTCTTACAGTAGCAATTCACAGTCCCCACTGTGCCAAACATGCTCCTGGGAGCTTTTAAATTCTTGTTTAAAAATTTTTTTTTAATTTATGTTTATTTATTTTTGAGAGAGAGAGAGGCAGAGTACAACTGGGGGAGGGCAGAGAGAGAGAGAGAGAGAGGGAGACACAGAATCCTAAGCAGGCTCCAGGCTCTGAGCTGTCAGCACAGAGCTCCATGAAGGGTTCGAACCCGTGAACCATGAGATCATGACCTGAGCCAAAGTTGGATCCTTAACCAACTGAGCCACCCAGGACTCCTCCTGGGAACTTTTAAAAAACAGAGATGTCCAGCCTCCATCTCCATAAAATCTCACTGGATTTGTCCAGGGAGAGGCCCAGAATTTAGTAGTCTCATAAAGCATCTTTTTTTTTCTAATATTGCCAAATTGGAGAACCACCATCCCTAAGATTGATGCCACAATTGCAATATTGCAGCACTATATTTGACCTCAATAGCCTTTAGAAGATTTTGCTAATACATTTATACCTTATCTTTTCAAGGAAGTGACAGCCTTCTACTAAAAACAATACTTAGAAAATTACTACTTATATTTATTCTTTATTCATATACTAAAAATACTATTTTATTGAAAGGTATTGAGATAGTGAAATAATAGAAGGTAAGAAGGGTTATTATTTATCTTGAAGCTCTCAAAGCTCTGTCTCTTACAATCTGATATTAATCAGTTACCAATTAGTACAAATTTTCAGTTAAAGAATTATCTGATAATGACCATATTTAGAATTAAAAATATGGCAGGAAAAATTATATTTACCAAACAAGAGAATACTATATCAATATGATCTTTATTAACAAATTGAAAACAGAGAATTGTAGAGTCACTAGGAAGCTTTGGGAGAAAAAGAACTTTTAGCAAATATACAGATAAGGAAAAAAAGCACAAACTTCAATTAACCAAGAATTAAGTGGCTGGAATCCTTACTAGAATAGTGTTATTGCAATACTTAGTTTTAGAACAAATAAATTAATCAAGAGTCAGTACAAATATCCAACAGAATCTCTCTGGTCATAGTAGGCTAGGTTTACCTTAAACAAAATGGGACATAAATGATGTTTGTCCTTATGCCCATCTTTCCCCACTTTGAGACCTTCATGAGGCCCCTTGACTGACATGTATCCATCATCATACGCCTACAATCTTACCATTATCCATTCTACTATAAGAATATTCCAGTTTTGTGTTCTGCTCATATATTTGCTCTTTATATTCAGTGGAGACCAACTAATATGTGCTCAGGCTTCCATGGTTAATAAAGAACAACCTTACCTTCTATCAAGTGGATTTACATTTTAAATATATTTTTTAATGTTTATTTATTTTTGAGAGAGAGAGAGAGAGAGACAGAGCATGAGTGGGGAGGGGCAGAGAGAGAAAGAGACACAGAATCTGAAGCAGGCTCCAGGCTCTGAACTGTCAGCACTGAGCCCTACATGGGGCTCAAACTCATGAACCACGAGATCATGACCTGAGCCCCATGTGCTGAAGTCAGAAGCTTAAGCGACTGAGACACCCAGCAGACTTGCATTTTAACAAGATGAACAGGTTCAGAATTCAGGTCACAGAGCCTTTATTCTTTTGAGAGTGGGATGCAAGTGAAAAGGGAAACTGCCTGCTTCAAGCATTCTACTTAGGCAGGTGCCTACTTCATCAACTCCTCTTAGCTATGGTCCTCTAGGTATTAGGTAAATGTTTAAAAATAAATAAAAGGGATGTTTTATAAATTTAATTAATCAATAAAAATGTCAAATATAGGTAAAGTTAAGTAAAATACCTTATACTATAGAATGTGAAATGGATTGATAGCCATGCTCTTCAAGCATTTATACATTCGCATTGTTTTGTAAAGAATAACATTTGCCCAAGGCCTCCATCCATTGTTAGATTTAAACATGCAAGTAGAGTAAGAAGTTTGATACTGAATATGACTTATTTGTAGAAGCAACTTCGTATTTATTTATTTTTTAAGCAACTTCATATTTAAATATAAAATGTGAGAAAAGTTCTGTGCTCAGCATTAGCCATTAAGAAGTTGTCTGAAATGTAGTGTTTTTTTTAAACTACCAATTAACTCAACACCTGTCATCAATTAGAAAAGGTTTAGCTACAGTTTCAAACAGATTTCTTTCTCTTTTACATTAGAATAATTTATCTCTAGTAAGGCTGGCAGACTCCATTTATATTAGATTCATTCAAGACAATTTGTGACTGCAAGTCTTTGTTGAAAGTCAATTCTATTAAAAATTAATCAACAAATTAGTGAAATTAGTTACATGTACAAATGATTGCAAGCAAATAATATTCATTGTTGCTATACTTGATCAATCCTAGATTTGAATAATTAATAGCTCTTCCTCAAGATATTCTGATTATATAAATGTACCATGTTGGATCACATTTATATGAATTGCTTTCTTCATAATGATGTTCTCTATTTAGCTAATAAAATTTAGAGTTCATTTTTATAATATACCAAAATTTTATTAAAATAATTTCTATTAAATTTTTAAGAAGTAAAAATGGATGAAATATACTGTAATTTGAAGATTCATAGAGTTGATCAATAATACTTAAGTACTAGATGCAATGGTTTAAGATCTATCAAAATGAAAATCAGAAATATTTAAAAATGGAAATGACCATCAGTATTTTTAAGGTTTTGGTGTTAGTATTCAAAATCACAAAATGTATCATTTTCATAAACACTGAAAAGTGTTAATAGAATTGAAGGCAATTTAATAAGCTTGGGCATTTTATGAATAAATTATAACACTGATTTGAATATGATTTTTAAGTAGGCTGTTTTTTTACCTCAGCACCTGTCATTATTTTTCATTTCTCAGTATCTCAGAAAGTGGATTCCACTTTGGAAATTAAAATAGCTTATGCTAGGAATTCATTACTCTGCTTTTTCTTTCCTGTAATAGCATTTATAATAGAAACATTTTACCCAACTCAAAGATCTCTATAAACTGAAAACACATTGACCTGAAAATGCTGTTGGCAAGTGTATATTTGGCTCTCTACCCACTGAATTACAGTACTCTTTCCTCCTCTAATTGCCATGTGTCCTTGTTCTGTTCCCTTTCTGCTCAGAGATTCCATGGAATCACCTTTATGATCATGCATCTCCTTGTGTGCACCTATGTTCTATTGAGAATATCCCCACACGACCCCACCAAGAGTCCCCTAACTTCTGCTTAATTCAATAGATATGATAAATACTCCAATGGCGTGTGATAATGATGCTAGTAGGTGTGTTAATATATATATTTAAACTTCTGTTGGCCAGAGACAGTGCTATCAAAAAATAGTGTCTCTCATGTTGGAATTTCTATGTAATGTTGTGTTAACCAAACCTTCCAATGGTTATCCCACTTCACAAAATCTCGTATCATTGCTTAAACCACCTACACATAGGACTACCAGTCATGTATACTTTAGATTCCTAAATCTAAAGAGTGTCTAGAGTATTCATAAACCAAACCTTGCTTTTTTCTCCACATCTGCCATGATTCTGCTCATCTCCCTTACTCTCTACCTATCTTTCAAAATTTAGCTCAAGGCTTAGTTTTTTCCATGATTCCTGAGACCAACCTAGAAAACAGTAGGTTCATCTTCCATGAAAAACAAACAATGCCAACTGGACAAGTATTGGGTTCTTGGCATAAATTGTTGCTCAATTATAATTCTAGTGCACAGTGGTTGTGGTTCTTGTTTTTTAAGTTTTTGTTTAAATTCCAGTTAGCATACAGTGTAATATTAGTTTCAGGTGTACAGTATAGAGATTCAACACTTTCGTACAATACCCAGTGCTCATCATAAGTGCACCCCTTAATCCCTATCACCTATTTAACCTGTCCCTCCACCAACCTCCCTCCTGATAACCATGAGTTTGTTCTCTGTAGTTAAGAGTCTGTTTCTTGGTTTGCCCCTCTTTCTTTTTTCCCCTTTACTGGTTTGTTTTGTTTCTTAAATTCCACATATGAAGGAAATCATATGGTATTCGTCTTTCTCTGACTGACTTATTTTGCTTAGCATGATATTCTCTAGCTCCATCCATGTCTTCACAAATGGCAAGATTTTATTCTTTTTTATGGTTAAATAATATTCCATTTTGTGTGTGTATATTGTATATTGCATGTATATGTGTGTGTGTATATATGTATAATGTCTCTTCATGCTTCTGCCCACTTTTCATAGAGAATAAACTAATAGTTGCCAGAGGGGAGGTAGGGTGGGAGATGGGTTAAATAGGTGATGGTGATTATGGAGTGCACTAATCAGGATGACCACCGGTGTTGTATGGGAGTGCTGAATCACTATATTGTACACCTGAAACGAATAGTACACTGTATGTTCACTAACTGGAATTTAAATAAAAACTTTTAAAAAATACTGATTTTTTCCTGTTTATAAAAATAGAATGTATAAAAAAGCATAAATATAAAAATAGAAATCAGCCATATCTGACATTCTTAAGATGTGCTGCCCAATATGGTAGCTAATAGCCACATGTGGCCACTGAGCACTTGAAATGTGGCCAGTCTGAAATGAGTTGTGCTATAAATGCAAAATACACACCAAATTTCAAGGACTTAGTATGAAAATATAAAATATCTCATTAATTTTTATATTGATTATATACCATAATGGTAATATTTTGAACATATGTGGTTAAAGTATATTATTAAAATTAATTTCACTCGGTTTTTTTCTTTTACACTTTTAATGTAGATATTATACAAATAAAAATCAATGCATGGCTTGCACCATACTCCTACTGGACAGCACTGATCTATAGAATATATGCCAAGTCTTTTTCCTATGCATTTATATAAATTACAATTGTGATTGTATCATACTCACTGTTTTCTAACCTGCGTTTTCATTTAATAGAACATCAAGAACATTTTCTAATGCTGTTAATTATTTTTATAGTACATCATTTTAAACTACTAAATAGTGAGAAGAGGGACTCATGTGTGGTTCTGTTGTGGGCGGTGGGGAAAATGTGTTTTCTGCTTCTACGTAAAAACTGGAACACAAAAGGAGACCTGGGAAGCAGAGCAGAGGAGAAACACAAAGAGGATTAATATCCATGGCAAGTCTCTGTTTCTGGAAGATTTCAGTGTTCTGGGAGCCCAATAAGTGTTTCTGATGAATGGCAACCTTTGCTTGCCATGCTTGCCTCTCACTAGCTTACAGTCTATTTACCATGTAATACCACAGAAAATCTTTTCAATCTATTCAAATTGATGGCCTTCCATCACACTTAAAGGAGGGAAGTTTATAGTGATTATCACCGAGGTGAAAAGGAAGATTTCAGATAAACAACCTTACTTTATACTTCGAGGAACTAAACTTCGAGGAACTAAAAAACGAATAAACTAAAACCAAAATTAGCAAAAGGAAAGAAAGTATAAGTATCAGAGCAGAAATAAATCAGTAAAGAATAGAAAACAAACAAAAAATCAACAAAATTAAGAGTCCACAAATTTAGCTAGACTAACTAGACTAACTATTGAGAAGGATCAAATAAAAGCCAGAAATGAAAGAGGAAATGTTATAATGAATGCCTCAGAAATAAAAAGGACTTTAAGAGACTATTAAGAACAATTATATGCCAATAAATTAGATAACCTA
Organism: Panthera uncia; assembly: GCF_023721935.1. Taxonomy (NCBI): domain Eukaryota; kingdom Metazoa; phylum Chordata; class Mammalia; order Carnivora; family Felidae; genus Panthera; species Panthera uncia. The sequence goes on from NW_026057577.1 coordinate 117,143,015, forward strand.
GAAGAAATGGATGAATTGCTAGAAACATACCTACCAACAATGAATAAAAAATACGTTGAAAGTTGGAACAGACCAATAATAAATAGTGAGATTGGAGTAGAATTTTAAAATTACCTACCAAAAAAAAAAAAAAAAAAAGTCCAGGACCAAATGACTTTACAATTGAAATCTATCAAACATTTAAAAAGGAATTAATACCAATACTTTAAAAATTCTTCCAAAATAAAGAAGATGTGGTATATATATACAATAGAATACTATTCGGCAATCATAATGAAATCTTGCCATTTGTAACAACGTAGATGGAACTAGAGTGTATTATACTAAGTGAAATAAGTCAGTCAGAGAAAGACAAATACCATATTATTTCACCCATATGTGGAATTTAAGAAACACAACAGATGAACATATGGGAAGGGAAAGAAAAGTAAGATAAAAACAAAGAGGGAGGCAAAACATAGAGACTCTTAAATACAGAGAAGAAACTAAGGGTTGCTTGGGGGAGGGTAGCTGGGGGTTGGGCTAGATAGGTGATGGGCATTAAGGAGGGCACTTGTTAGAATGAGTGCTGGGTGTTCATTTTGGCCACTCTGACTGGCATGAGGGGAGGGTGGGTGATGGGTATTGAGGAGGGCACCTTTTGGGATGAGCACTGGGTGTTGTATGGAAACTAATTTGACAATAAATTTCATATATTGAAAAAAAAAAAAAGAATGAGTGCTGGGTGTTATACATAAAGATGAATCACTGGCTGTTTCCCCAATACCCATTTATTTGAAGAGACTGTCTTTTTTCCATTGGATATTCTTTCCAACTTTGAAGATTAGTTGACTATATAGTTGTGGGTCCATTTCTGGGCTTTCTGTTCTCTTCCATTGATCTATATTTTCTTTTTTGTGCCAATACCATACTGTCTTAATGACTTCAGCTGCAATTGGATTTTTGAAATGTTTAGTTCTCTGTTCAAATCCTGCCTGCCTTAGGTTGGATTCCCCAGAAGCAGATTCTGGGTGTGGTTTTGTGTGCCAGTACCCCTGGAGGAGAGCAATAAGGGAGGAAGAGAAGCAAGAAGGGAAGGGGAGGAAGCCAAACTGGTACAATTACAAGCAAAGTTGAAATCTCTATCTGATTCCTCCCAGAACACTGATGTGTGAACTAGTTCAAGACAGCCGTGCTTTCATACTCCTGCACTTGTCTTTCATTGGCAATGAACCACTCTGGGGATGTCAATTCCCAGGCACTTTCAGTGCTTAGTATCTGGGTAAATTATCTGTACTATTGAGCCAGTAGGAACTAAACAGGGCAGAAGCTGAAAGATGGGTATCTACAATAAATCAACTGGGTAAGAAGAGATGTGCGCATAGCTCTGACAATAACTGCTACCCTGGCTTTTGACTTTGGACACGTTACTGCTTATCAGGAGTCTCTTTGTTTTATATCAAATGAATCAATGCTACTTCATACATGTTTAAGAACGAATGAAATACCAAGGACATGGGTATCCTCTAATGCAATTCCTGACATGTTGCTCAACTATGGTAATTATGTCCTCACATTTTTTATAATATGGAAGAAATGAATAATAAAGTGAAAATTTACAAATTAAATTTTAAATGTTTTTATACCACTAAATTTAAAAGAGTCACTATTGGACTTACACTTGCTCTTCCTTCTACCACAGTATTGAGTTTTCAGAGAAGGATGGAAAATATTCCACATCTTGAGACATGAAAGATGGTTCACAGATAGACAAAAAGCAGTGTTCTCTGAACCACTCCATGGCACAATAAGCAGGTGGATTTTCAGATGTCAGAGTGGCACTTTAATGTGCTAACAAGGAACATCTTGGAAACACCATGTACCTTACAATCTCAATCATTGGTTTTTCTTTCTACAGTTTCAAAGAGCAAGCAACAGATTTTTAAATTATAATTAGATTTAAACTGTCATATGTTATATTCCCTGTTTCCCAAACAGTTATCCATTAGCTAATACAGCCTGCTTTTACTAAAGATCATTTGTATCCAAAGTTCCTTTAGTTTAACTAGTTCAAGGACTTTTTCTTTTGAATAAGAATAAATGCATAGCAATGGTATAGAAAATCATGTTAAATATATAAGTCATACAGTTTTTTAAAAAGCATTCAGCCAAACATACACTCTTAGTGAAGACTTCTGATTTACATTTAATTATGATTCTTCAGCAATTCCTTTTTTGGAATAAGAGTAGTTAAAATAAATAACTTACCAACATCAAATGATTTTCTTAAACTGTAAAATCAGCCTTCTACCCAGCAAGGTTTTTTTTTTTTTAATGTTTACTTATTAGTTTTGAGAGGGAGAGTGCAAGCAGGAGAGGGGCAGAGAGAGACACACACACAGAATTTGAAGCAGGCTCCAGGCTCTGAGCTGTCAGCACAAAGCCCGATGCGGGCTCAAACTCACCAGCTGTGAGATCATGACCTGAGCTGAAGTCGGATGCTTAACCAACTGTACCACCCAGGTGCCCCATACCCAGCACAGTTTTAATTGTTAATGAGTTCTTGATAATTTGTGTGCAGGTAATTCTTAGAAAAGCAGAACTTTTATCTCCCAATTAAAATTTTTGTGAAACAAAGTACTGAGAGACTTACATTTTTGTGTGAGGGATATGTATGGATACATATTAGAGGAAGACCTTAGAAGAAACTTTCCCTAGATTTCAGAGATATGGCCAATATTAAGATTGATGCAGCAAGGAAGAGAATGCCCAGGCAGCTGCTGACATGGGACATGACATCTAATCTTGGCTCCAGTTTCAGTGATTGTTTCTGCCCAAGTTGGAGCTAAGGATGGAAGGTGAGGTTTATACCCAACTTCTGCTCCATGCATGTAAATGAGACGAGTTGGCAAGTTACCTTAGTAACTGTCTTGAAGGAGTATCACTGAAAGAGACTCTGGCCACTCCACCCACCCCCCCCAAATAGCAATGACAGGAAGAGAAATGAAAAGCATAGACTGGGAAATACCTTACAAGAATATATTTATTTATTTCCATAAATACAAATCTCCCTGGATTGGTCAGCTATTATTACAATACTGCTGCATGACAAATAACCACAACATCTCAGGGGAATGCAGTGATGTTCGTTATTTGCATTAATTCATTGAGTTAAGCTGATCTCAGCTACACTCAGCTGGGCAACTCTGCGTCAGGCTGCAGTGAGTGGGGCAGCTGTGATTCTCACTGTATATTTAGGGTTCGGCAGGAGCAGCTCTGTTACTGGGGCCTCTCATCCTCCTTGGATCAGCATGTGTTTGTTCTCTTTGTCAGAAACTCGAGAGAGCAAGCAGAAATATGGAAGGTCATTTGAAACTTAAGCCTAAACCTGGCATACTCTTACTCCTATGTTCTATCAGCTGATGCCAGTCACATGCCTAAGTTCAAAGTCAAGGGAAATCCTTACATAAGTGGACATGACCATATGCTTACAGGAAAGGCTGAAGAATTAGGGCCAGAATTCAACCTACTACATTTCACTATTTTTCAAATTTTAAAACTCTTGCTGTAGCTATTTATGTGCATCAAAAACTGCCTTATTAAAACAAAAGAAGTTAATGAAGTCCAAGTAATTTGTATGAAGATTTTAATGGCAAACTTATACTAATTTGCCTATTTTATGTGCGTTTTTTTGTAAAACTCTCTTACAAATATACATATATATATATATATATATATATATGCATGCATATATTCACAAATATGTATATGCATACACCGTACTTTTCAACTGTGCTTTCCTTAGACATAACCTTACTAAAACTCTCGGTATTACATTGGTCTTAGATGAATCACAAAATGCTGAAATAAAATATTTTTTGTGATAACAGAATGTGATAACATTTTCTGTGCAATAGTAGCTTGCACTAAATGAGGTGTCAACCACTAGCTTGTTTATTAAGAAAGGATAGGACTCAAAAAGACTTATTTAGCATTATGCCTTTAATCAGTCAGAAAAATTTCAATCACAGAGATGACTCAGCTTATGCTTGTGACAGGATGGGAAAACTTTGGAGAATTCCTTCCTTAGCATCAGTGAAAATGACGCATTGTTGCTTAAGTTGTCTCAATACTCTGCCTTCTTCAAAGCACACTAAAAATGTATGTTGGCATATTTCAATGTAACAGAACAGAGAGCTCAGAAATAAATCCACACTTATATTACCAGTTAATCTATGACAAAGGCGGCAAGAATATACTCAGGGGTGAAGACCATCTTTCAACAAATGGTGTTAGGAAAACTGGATGGCTGCATACAAAAGGATGAAACTGGATACTTTCTTACACCATATACAAAAATACACTCAGAATGGATTAAGGAACTAAATGTGAGACCTCAAACCATAAAACTCCCAGAAGAAAATGTAGGCAGTAATTTCTTTGACATCCTCAGGCAAGGGAAACAAAGGCAAAATTAAACTACTGGGATCACACAAAAATAAAAAGTTAGAGCTTAATGAATGAAATGATCAACAAAACAAAAAGGCAAGGTACTAAATGGGAGAATATGATATATCTTATAGGGGTTAATATCCAAAACATATAAAGAATTTGTACAACTACACACCAAAAAATAAACACTATCATTAAAAAAATGGACAGAGAACCTGAATAGACATTTTGCCAAAGACGACATACAGATAACCAATAGACACATGAAAAGATCCTCAACATCACTCATCATCAAGGAAATGGAATTAAAACAACGAGATATCACCTTACACGTCAAAATGGCTGGAATAAAAAACACAAGAAATAACAACTCTTGGCAAGGATGTGGAAAAAAAGGAACACTTGCACACTGTTGATGGGAATGTAAATTGATACAGCCACTGTGGAAAACAGTATGGAGTTTCCTCAAAAAATTAACAGTAGAAATACCATACGATCCAGTAATTCCACTAATGGGTATTTACCCAAAGAAAATGAAAACACTGATTTGAAAAGATATATGCATCCCTATGTTCATTGCAGCATTGTTTACAATATCAAAGATACTTGTTGTGTCTATCAATAGGTGATTAAACAAATAAACTAATTAAATATATATAAAGGAATGTTACTCAGCCATATAAAAGAATGGGATCTTGTCATTTGCAACAACATGGATGGACCTAGAGGGTATGAAACTAAGTGAAATAAGTCAGTCGGAGAAAGACAAGTGCCATTTGATTTTACTCATATGTGGAATTTAAGGAAAAAAACAAATGAACAAATGAAGAAAAAAGACAAACAAAAATATTTTAAATACAGAGAAAAACTGTTGTTTGCCAGAGATGTTTGAGGAGATGGGTGAAATAGCTAAAGGGGATTGAGTGTACACTTATCTTGATGAGCACTGAGTAATGTATAGAACTGTTGAATCCTCATATTGTACACCTGAATGTTAATTATAATTCAATTTTTAAAAGATAAATAAATAAATAAACAAATAAATAAATAAACAAATAAATTTTAAAAATATGTATCAGATGATCTAAGGAGAAATTGCAATTCTTTTTATTTTTCCGCTCCAACTGCCCTCTTATTGTCTGTGATTGATTTGATGTCAGATTTTTAAGACAAACAAAACCAGCTCATATATCTAGCAGATGCACAAATTTGAAGATCTACTCAAAGAACCCAATAAGTGTCTCATGGGGATGTTATTACATATAGCTTGAGAGGAAATAACCGATTCTATAAAAGTGAAAGTGAAGAATAAATTCAGGTTTTGAGGTCAAGAACCAGCCCAACACTGACCTAGACCAAACACATTTCATATGAAATCCCCAGGGAGAATTGTGACACTATCAGTATAAACCCACTAATAAACACTACTGAGAGTTGACTTAAGACACACGATCAGCTGCACATAAAATAACATATACATAAAAATAACTTCCTGTACTTTCAAAATTTATTTTTTATTTTTAAAATGTATTTATTTATTTTGAGAGAGAGAGAGAGAGAGAGAGAGAGAGAGGCAGAGAGAGAGGGAGAGAGAGAATCCCAAGCAGGTTCCACACTGTTGGTGTAAAGACCAGTATGGGGCTTGAAATCACAAACCATGAGATCATGACCTGAGCTGAAATCAAGTCGGATGCTTAACCGACTGAGCCACCCAGGAGCCCCTCAAAATTTACTTTTAAAAAAGGTAAAATAAGACAATTTCCACAACTATTCATGAAGTTAAAAAATGAGAACAATTGTTCATTTTTAATGAGAATCTACAATTTCTTCCTCTTTATTAGAGTTAACAGAGAGTTAATGCCCAGTATCATGTTGTACTTTTAGAAGAGTAATTTATCCCCATCTGTTTTTCATGTCTAAAATGGGTATTTACTATATGTGTTCTTTGGACTGTATAGCTTGGGAATGTCACCAATAAAATTAAGGAAAATTTGGCTAAAGAGGACTAGCAAGAATTTTGTTAACAGGGTCTACATTCTTCAGATTTTGTTAAATCATATAGGAAATTATAAATACTCCATTTTCTCTTTCTTTTTGCATCATGTACGTAATACCTATATCTATCCAGTTGTTAAAAATTTTTAAAAAGAACATGAGGCAGAAAAAGAAATATCCTGTTTTGATATGGAAAAAATTAGGAAAAATTAAATAGCTCATTCATAATTTTAAAAAAAGAACCTCTTCAAATAATAATTGAAGAAAAGTCATTAGCCTAATAGAGGTTATCTATCAAAAAATCCATAACAAACATCATTCATAGTGATGGAATGTTAGAAGCATTCCCTTTAATGCTCACTCACTGATTTTTTTCAACATTATACTGGAAGTTCTAAATATTTCAGTAAGAAAAGAAATAAAAGTATAATAATAGCATTATAGTAAAAAAAAAAAAGTGTGATTGTTCAGTTTGTATAATTGTCTAAAGACTATCACTACATGGGACGCCTGGGTGGCTCAGTTGATTAAGCACCTGACTTCAGCTCAGGTCATGATCTCACAGTACATGAGTTTGAGCCCCGTGTCAGGCTCTGTGCTGACAACTCAGAGCCTGGAGCCTGCTTGGATTCTATGTCTCCCTCTCTCTCTGCCTCTTCCCTGTTCCTGCTCGCGCTCTCTCTCTCTCTCTCTCTCTCTCTCTCTCTCTCAAAAATAAATAAACGTTAAAAAAAATTGTTTTAAAGACTACCACATACAGTTAAACAGCTTAGAGTTGACCAAATTTGGGAAGCACAGTTCAATTTGAAATCTGTATTACTACTAGGGTTGCCATATACAATAGTCCCACAGTCTGTGTGGTTCAAACAACAGAAATTTATTTTCTTACATTCTAGAGCTTAGCAGTCTGAGATCAAGTTGCCAACAGAGTTGGTTTCTTTTGAGAACTCTTTTCTTGGCTTGTCTATGGCCAGCTTCTCCCTGTGTCTCCACATGGTCTTCCCTCTGGGTATGTCTGTCCTAATCTCCTCTTCTGAGGACACCAGTTATCTTAGCATAGGGCTCACCCTAATGATCTCATTTTAACCTTTCTCTTTGAAGACCTTATGTCCAAATATAGTCATACTTGGGGTAGTAGGGTTAGGATTTCAATATATGAATTTTGGGGCAACACATCAGCCTATAACAAAACCAAAAAAAAGTACATAGACAAATTATCAGTATTAATTAAAGTTTAGCAAAGCTGCTAAATGTTTTTAAGAATGACAACAATTACAGGGGCTCCTGGGTGGCTCAGTCGGTTAAGCATCCGACTTCGGCTCAGGTCATGATCTCACGGTTCATGGGTTCGAGCCCCGCGTCAGGCTCTGTGCTGACAGCTCAGAGCCTGGAGCCTGTTTCAGATTCTGTGTCTCCTTCTCTCTGTGACCCTCCCCCGTTCATGCTCTGTCTCTCTCTGTCTCAAAAATGAAATAAACATTAAAAAAAAAAATTTTTTTTTTAAAAAGAATGACAACAATTACAAAAATATAAAGTACCTAGAAGCCACCTAACAAAAGATTTACATGGCCATTATGTAGAAAACTGGGAAGAAGGGATTAATTTGTCCAAAACGGATGCTGTATAATGTCTCTTATAAAACTATGTGGAAAACCAGCTACACCAAGCTCCTCAAGCAATCACTTTGGTAGAGTGCTAGGATTATAAATCAGGCCATTTGACTTTCATACCACACAGAGGAAACTTACAAACATGGACCCTAGCTGCCAGATCTTATCAAGCGAGAGACTTGTACTCCACTCCCATGAATGCTAATATGGCAGAACAGGGTGGATATCACGTTTTGAGCATTCTATACTCCTGTTGGAGGCCAATCCCAATCATATAAGGAGAGGGCTTATTCTTCCTTAGTCATGCAATTTGAACCTGAGGACTCACTCAAATGTCACAGACCCATCTTCAGAATCTGATATCTGACACCATTTGATCCTGGGCTCTGCTGCAGAGCAGAGGGCAATGGAGGATATGAAATCTCAGTATTACTCCAATATCATGAGTTTTTCCCAGTAAAAGTGACATTGAAAACATAGCATGTGTTTCTATGTCATTCGTTTTTCATTAAAAATCTAAAACTATTAAAGACGTCCTAAATACTTAGAGATATAGACCCCTGTTCATTGGTAGACTCAATGTTGCATGGATATAAATTAAAATCTACAAGTTTCAATACAAATTTAGTAAAAATCTTAGCTTAGATTTTCAGACTACTAGATAAGCTGATTTATATGGAAGAGCAAAGGGTTAATAATGGTCAATACAATTTGAAGAATAAGGTAAATGCAATATTCTATAAGATAAAAAAAATCTATTAGAAAATATACATTTGTGCTAGTGGGTAGGGATAGAAAATGATTACAATTAAAAACCTATTTTTATCAAAACACATCATAATGAAAATAAAAATCAAGTCACTGAATGGGGGACCCTATCTCTTTCTGTCTTCACAACCTACAGTTTACTCTGAACACAGCCACCAGAATCATTCTGTAAACCATCAGTAAGGCAAGGTCTCTGCTCAAAACCCTCTTATAGCTTGCTACTTTACTCCAAGTGAGACCTATCCATGTGAGGCTTATCCAAGTGAGACTTACCATACTTTGTTTATCTATTAACTTATTCAAGGTCATCTTGGTTGCTTCCAGTTTCAGCAGTTATGAATAAAACTTCTATAAACATTCCAGTGCAGGTTTTATGTGGACATAAGTTTTCAACTTATGTTGGTAAATACCAAGGAGCATAATTGGCAGAGCATATGGTAAAAGTATATTTAGTTTTGTAAGAAACTGCCAAGCTGACTTCCAAGGTGGCTTTATCATTTTACATTCCCACAGCAATGAGACTTCCTGTTGCTCCACATTCTTGTGAATATTTGGTGTTCTCAGTGGGTAGAATTCTATCCATTCTAATAGGTGTTCAGTGGTGCTATCACACTGTTTTAACTCACAATTCCCTAATGGCACATGAAGTTGAACACCTTTTTATTGTGCTTATTTTCCATCAATAGATCTTCTTTGTTGAGGTGTCTGTTCAGATCTTTCACCCATTTTTTTTCAATACATGAAGTTTATTGTCAAATTGGTTTCCATACAACACCCAGTGCTCATCCAAAAAGGTGCCCTCCTCAATACCCATCACCCACCCTCCCATCCCTCCCACCCCCCATCAACCCTCAGTTGTTCTCAGTTTTTAAGAGTCTCTTATGCTTTGGCTCTCTCCCACTCTAACCTCCTTTTTTTTTTCCTTCCCCTCCCCCATGGGCTTCTGTTAAGTTTCTCAGGATCCACATAAGAGTGAAAATATATGGTATCTGCCTTTCTCTGTATGGCTTATTTCACTTAGCATAACACTCTCCAGTTCCATCCATGTTGCTACAAAAGGCCATATTTCATTCTTTCTCATTGCCACGTAGTACTCCATTGTGTATATAAACCACAATTTCTTTATCCATTCATCAGTTGATGGACATTTAGGCTCTTTCCACAATTTGGCTATTGTTGAGAGTGCTGCTATAAACATTGGGGTACAAGTGCCCCTATGCATCAGTACTCCTGTATCCCTTGGGTAAATTCCTAGCAGTGCTACTGCTGGGTCACAGGGTAGGTCTATTTTTAATTTTTTGAGGAACCTCCACACTGTTTTCCAGAGCGGCTGCACCAATTTGCATTCCCACCAACAGTGCAAGAGGGTTCCCGTTTCTCCACATCCTCTCCAGCATCTATAGTCTCCTGATTTGTTCATTTTGGCCACTCTGACTGGTGTGAGGTGATATCTCAGTGTGGTTTTGATTTGTATTTCCCTGATGAGGAGCGACGTTGAGCATCTTTTCATGTGCCTGTTGGCCATCCGGATGTCTTCTTTAGAGAAGTGTCTATTCATGTTTTCTGCCCATTTCTTCACTGGGTTATTTGTTTTTCAGGTGTGGAGTTTGGTGAGCTCTTTATAGATTTTGGATACTAGCCCTTTGTCCGATATGTCATTTGAAATATCTTTTCCCATTCCGTTGGTTGCCTTTTAGTTTTGTTGGTTGTTTCCTTTGCTGTGCATAAGTTTTTTATCTTCATAAGGTCCCAGTAGTTCATTTTTGCTTTTAATTCCCTTGCCTTTGGGGATGTGTCAAGTAAGAAATTGCTACGGCTGAGGTCAGAGAGGTCTTTTCCTGCTTTCTCCTCTAGGGTTTTCTTTCACCCATTTTGAAATTGGTTTCCTTGTTTTGTTGTTGTTGTTGTTGCTGTTGTTGTTAAATTTTAAGAGTACTTTGCATTCTCTGGATACCAATCCTTTTTCAGATAAGTATTTTGAAAATATTTTCACCCAGTCTGTGGCTTGTCTTTTCATTCTCTTATGTGGCTTTTTGATTTGTTTTTTTTAAAGCTTGCTTATTTATTTATTTATTTATTTATTTATTTATTTATGAATGAGCTGGGGAGGGGCAGAAAGAGAGGGAGAGAGAGAATCCCAAGCATGTTCCATGCCCCGCCTGGAGCCTGAAATGGGACTCGATCTAATAACCATGAGATCACAACTTGAGCCGATATCAAGAGTCAGATGCTCAACAGACTGAGCCACCCAAGTGCCCCTAAATGTTTGTGTATTTTTAACCTTTTTTTCTCCTAAAATAAAATATGTTACATGGAGCTTGAAATACACCTGTTTTATTTATGCCTGTATCCCAACTACTTTGAAACTTGTGTTTTGCTGGCTCATAACTGGAACTCAGTATGTATTTGTTGAATGAGTGAAATAAAGAGAAAATAAATTTGCATACATATAAATGACAAAGAATTCACAGCCAAAATATATTTAAAATTTACAAATTAATAAGAAAAATACAGTTAATTCAATAGAAAAATGGGAAAAACATATCAACAGTAATTTACAGAATTCTCAAATTGCGAATACATTTTAAAAGATTGTTGACATTGGAAAATGAAAAAAATGCTGATTAAAATCACAATGTAACATGATTTCACATCATACACCTACACTTACAAATTTAACTTTCTTTTGTTTATTTCTTTTTGGAGATTGTGTTCATATAATTGGATTAATTAAACTCCACAATTCATGACATACTAACACATAGTGTATTGATACATATGTGACTTGCTCTTTGTTTGTTATGCATGTAACAACCACAAATTCAAATCCATATCCAAGTTGTAGAATATCACCAAAATTTTCTGCTACCTATTTTCTCTTCCTCATCCCATTCTCCTATATCTTGCCTCTCACAAAGAGAATCACTTTTTGAATCTTTGAATTTATTATTTCTTTACTTTCAAAAAAGTATAATGCCATATGCAGTCTTCTAAAGGTTGCCTTTACCATTCAACAATCACTGAGATTTATCCACACTGTATCCATAGTTCTAATATGACAGAATTTTAAAATCTGATAATACCAAGTGTGGATCAAGATGTGAAGCAAGCATGAATAAATCTACTAAATTGTTTATGGAAATGTAAATTGGTACAACTACTTTGAAGAACAATTTGACAATAACCAGTACAGCCAAATGTTTAACAAGACCCAGCCATTCAACAACTAGGTAATATAGTCTAGATAAACTCTGCATAAAAACATGTTCACAAGAATATTATCAGAAGCCACTTTATTAAATAATCAAAATTGAAAATAGCTTAAATTTCTCCCTGCAGCAGAAAGAATATTTAATGAGCTAAAGCTCTATATAAAAATATAAACGAACCTAAAATTATAATATTGAGTGAAAAATCAAGGTACTGAAAATGTGTGTGAAATATAATCTATAAATATATAAAGCTTAAAAAGATAGATACAAAGCCATGCTATATGTTATACATATATACATACTATATGATATATAAATAGAATGTAAATAGAAAAATATAGATAGGTAGATAGATAGATAGATAGATAGATATAGATACCTAGATACATAGAAAGATACATAGAATGACAGCTAATTTAGTGTATTTACTACTTGGAGTTTGTTGGGGAAGGTGATCTTGGAAAGTTTATAGAGGGTGGCAGCTGCTTTGGCAAAGTTGTATATATTATTATTTAAGCCGAGTGTTGGGTTTTTAAGTTAACTTAATAATAATTTAATTTAATAATGATTCATAATAAAGCATTATGGAAACACTCTAGTTGAATTTTAATCTATTCATTAAATCTGAAAAGGCTTGAATTTGTGTCTTAACCTTTTCTGTTTCCCTAAAAGAATCAATCACAACAAAATTAGATGTTTTTAACCAAAAATTTTTTATAATGGTGCTAGAAGTATGGGTCCGATGCAAATATCCCTTTGGCTGTGACAAAACTAAAGAATAAATTATCAACTGAAGAGAAATACTAGGGGTTATATGAGGAGATAAGGAAATAACATCTTATTTCAGATTTTTGCCAGGCATTTCAGTGAATGCTGGGGAGACATTGGCTAGCCAGAGAGACACCAGCCTTCATCTCATAATGGCATGCGTTTAATAGAGAAAACAGAGATAAATTAAATAATCACACAGTCAAAAAGAAAACTAGACCCATGATAATCCTTCTAAGGAGAGGGATATGTACCTATAAAAGATATATCCAAGAGAATTGATCAGAGAGGTTAGGAATGGTCTCTTGGAGGAGAAAGTGATGAATCAGCTATCTATAGGACAAACAAGGGGATGAGGAAACCTTTACTAGTAGAGGAAAAATACGTTTAAATACCTTGTGTCAGAGTACACAGAGCAAGGTCTACAATAAAGTTGGAGAATAGGAGAGAAATAGAAAAAAAAAAATAGCAATTTAGGTTACTGCTCATTTTAATCTTGACCTCACCTCCCACTGTCAGCTCTTCAGTCATCATTCTTTAAAGACCAATCTTTATTAATTTATTCATCTTTAGTCTTAGAGTAACTATTTGACAAAAAGAAGCTGATGAAAGGCTAGTTGTGTAAGACTGTAGCATGCACATACTAATAAAGTTCAGTTACCGTGAGCCATCATTAATGTTTGAAAATATTTTCCAAATATAAAATCTGTCTCTGTAATGGTATTCCCTATAATCCAATTGTAGCTTAATAAATGTTGATTTAAAAATCAGGTCTCATTTTTAATATTTTTTTGGTGGGTAGAGAGGGAAATGAGCTGGGAAATTGTTCCCTGCTAACATGAAAAGATACAAAAGGTAGTACAGTACTTTGTGTCTTTTCTTCATTAAAAGCATGTTATTAACTATCATTTAACTCTGATTTGTCAGACTTTATAACAATTGATATTTTCAATACTCCAGGAAAGATAGTCACTTATTTTTTTTTTTTTACTGTAAAGGTCTTAATAGCTTTCTACATGAACTAAATTATACTAATTTTCACTGTTCAATATGTGATGGCATAACAATATAACATTAAATATCTTTCAGGTATAAGAAAATGGCTATATGAGAATCTAAGAATAAGTAATTTATCGAGTATTTTTAAAGGGAAAAAATGATTAGCTTGATTCTATTCTTTGCCAGTCTCGTTTTTTCCACATCACTGTTCAAACACAAGATTTCTCTAATTTTATGAAAAGCATCTGGGACATTAGACATTACATTTGTTACATAATGGAAAGAATTAAGGTAAGTATCATAAATAACATTCATTGAATTGAATACATTCTGTCTTTGCCTCTGCCCTCACCCCTATATTCACCTGATGTAGTAGAAAGAATTGCAGACCTGAAGTTAAAATATGAGGTTTGTACTCCAATTTTAACACATAGGATCTGGGTAACCCTGGGTCTGAGATTCTCAATCAGCCACATTGGAGTACTAATAATACTTACTTTACAAAGTTTTATCCAAGAAATAAATGAAATGGCATGCATACAAGCACAACTTAAATCTGGGAAGTAGGGGTCATGTCTTAAGGCTCATTGTATTCTTAGCAATATGTGTGGCACTCTCTTGCATCTAGAATATGCTCAATTTACAGATGAAAAATTAGATCTAATAAATTATTGGAATTAACATTCCCAAAAGAGCCTTCACTTTCTAAGTAATTTGAGGGGATAAATGAAAGCTAGATCATTTTTTCTCCCCAAATTGTCAAGAAATTTCACAGAAAAGTCTTAAGCAACAAAGATTGACTTAACAGTATATATTTCCCAACTTCTTTTCTGATAAAGCTAAAAACATTTTATACGTCACTTAAAAGTAAACGTCTTTGGAAAGAAAATAGCTGGGAGAAATATGTTGGACCATGATTAATCATGGAGACGATTGAACTGGATTCATGCCAACAGATGAAGCAGCCTTGGAGAAGTGTATTTCCTCTGTTCTTTAGATCTTTTTTTTTTAAAAAAGATATAAACTCTAAGATGTCCTTGGTCTTCTTGATTTTAGAGGAGAATGGTTCACAGATATGAGTGAATGGAATCAATCCTTTTAAATTGGAAAATAATGAAAAAAAAGCAGTTTATTCCTAAAGCAGAAGCTGCAGCCAATATGCCTGCATATTGTAAGATTTGCCAATATGTAAGATTTTAAGAGACTTGATTTTTTAAACTGATTTAGAAAACTTCATACATATCCAAATCATTTGCATTTACAGAGATGTTGAACATTTAAATAGCAGTCATTTGTATTTCAGACAGGTATGGTATCAGACAGAATGAGACATCTGGTAGAGCCTATAGGAAAGCATATTAGCTTGAGGATCTGAGGGAAATTCACAATTGAGAAGGATAATAAAACAGTAAAAATAAGCCATATGTTGCTAATGATTGAGAATGTGAGAAACGTTTTTTAAATGCTGAAATCTACTACATGTGGATTTAATTTGTTTTCTGTAATACAAAATGGATAAGTTACTTTATATCTGGCAACGATGAGAGCATTTTTTCAGTGACACTGTAAAGGTGCCTTCCATCTATCTGTCCCTTTACTTGGTGGAGAAGGATGACATTTGACATATGACAAAGATGGCCTTAATCAATGTTAATATGCCCTGTGGCTTTGTGAAAAATCTCTGGAGATTGGAAATTCAATATGCTTTCTTTTTTACTTAATGTTTATTTATTTGTTTTGAGAGAGAGTGAGAGTGAACACAAGTGGGGAAGGGGCAGAGAGAGAGAGGGAGAGAGAGAGAATACCAAGCAGGCTCTGTGTGCAGAGCCTGACATGGGGCTCGATCTCATGAACTGTGAGATCATTCCCCGGGCCAAAATCAAGAGTCAGATGCTTAACTAACTGAGCCACCCAGGCACCCCTCAATATTCTTTATTAAACAAATTTTCCATAAGATTATATGCTATCACAGACACTGCAAACTGAAATCATTTGACTATAGGCTCTGAAAAATCCTAGAAACTATAAAATTGGTTGTGGAAACGACCTTAGAGATTTCTAAGCAGCTTGTCATTAGTTATAGACCCCTGACAGCCTGCATGAAAAGCATGAAGATATCTGTTAAAATGTAGATTCTTGGGATACCCCAAATCTACTGAGTTGTTGTCAGACTCCTTAAAGTTTGGAAGTCAGTGATGTAGGAAAGTACTGTTCAATATGGTAGCCATAGCCACATGTGGCTATTGGGTCTTTGAAATATGGCTACTAAAATGTGTCAACCATAAAATACACTCCAGATTTTAAAGAGTCATAAAAAATAATACCTTAACAATTTTACATTGATTACAAGCTGACAACTATAATATTGTGGATACATTGGATTAAATCAAATATATTCTTAAAATGAATTTTACTATTTTTATATTTTAATATGGCTACTGGAAAATTACAAATTACACACATAGCTTATATCATATTTCTTTTGGAGAGCACTACTCTCTAGACTACAGATATTTTGATAACAATTTCATACCTTTTGTTCAACTTTACACTGAGACATTCATATTTTCTTAATAATTTATTAGAATATTTAAAGGATATTCACTTTTAATTTTTATTTGTGACACCCAAGTACTAAATTTTATTCTTATTGCATAAATATCAACTATTTGTCATAAATATATAAAGTTAAGAGAAAACTCACCTCCATAAAAAAATTTGCTGTAATTTGAATGCATGAATTTGAACAGTTGCCACAGACTCTTATTGCTAGGCCACTTTCCTAGCAATAACAGCTGACTGCTGTTTATGAATGAGATTACAACTGCTTCTTCCATATTAAAATGTGTGTGTTTGGGCACAGATGTAGGCACATACATTTAATACAGAAACTACCTAGTTTATCAAACTAATTTCCTCTTCCAGCCAAGCACACGGCAAAACTACATATCCCAGTCACCCTTGTAATTACATGAAAGCATGTGACTATACTCTGAACAATGGATCTGGATGGAAATGACAGACCACACTTTCAAACATGGCCCATAAAACCCTCCCACTCACAATCCTTGATTCTTTTTCTCTATCAGAAAGTGAAATGATGAAAGCTCCAAAAACCGAGAAGAAAATACTACCACAAAAAATATAAGGAGCCCAAAAGTCCTAAGCAGACAATACCCCAGGAAAGTCTTCCAAAGAGCAAGACTCTTTAGATTATTTTATGAGTGAAAAAATTAATAATAGTAATAGTGTATGTCACTTACCTCTTAGAGCTGTTTGATATAGCAGTTAATTTACCCTAAAAAGTAGATAGATTTTTCGAATGCTTTCCTCTCCTTTCTAGGTCCAAATAGGTAATGTTTCATATTCATTGTGTTCTTGGAATAAAATTATTATTTCTAGAAAATATACAGTTTGCTTATCTTAGGCTTCTATAACTCATATTCATCTTTTCATTGGTAAAACTGCCTCAATTTTTCATGTTAAAATAGCTTAAATTTTATTATTTTCATTTGTATACACCAGGATTTGGAAAATTCTTCTGTAAATAGTCATATAGTATATATTTACACTTTGTGAATATCACAACTAATCAACGCTGCTCTTGTGGACAAAAGTAGTCTAGACAATATATAAACACATGAGTATTTCTGTATTCCAACAAAACTTGATTTATAAAAACAGGCAGCCAATCGACAAACTACAGCTTGATGATCTCTGGCGTAAACTGTTAATTGCTAAAAAGAAATTTGGAGATACTAAATAAAATTAGGATAACGCAGCATCTTCATCCAGCATGTTAAAATTATTGCTTATTTTTTAATGTTACTCTACACTCAGATGTACTTTAGTCTTTCTTGTTTAGTGTACACATTGTGGATAGATTTTTTCAGGGCTTCATCAAGAAGAAATATTTTTCTGTTTACCTACATTGTTTGGCCACTTTGAATATCAGTTTGGGCTTGTCTTGTTTTATTGCTTTTGTGTGCTCTATTTCTTTACCTACTAAAAACATTTTTTTAAGTATTTGAGTAGAACTTACAGGGCAGTGTATTAAGAAGATGGAAGGGAAAAAATGAATTTCAGACAGAAAATAATTAGTTACCTAAGACATAAAATAATCACGCATTTAAACTGTCTTGAGCAAAGAAATCTCTTTGCAGCTTTTTTTTTTCCTGAAAATTCTGGCATTCTTTTCTTTGTATTATTGTTTGTTATATTTTTGGAACATCTTCCTAAATTTTATTCTATAAGCTCTGTTTCTTTGAGAGCTTAATTTAGACCCCACATCAGTGATTTTACATAATTTTTCTCTATACACAATGAAAATGAAATTAACTCCCCAAAAGGAAATAAGTAACCTCTAGGAGAAGAAACACATTGTAGCAATCCATTTCCACCACTTGGCTTTGACTATAAATTAATCAGACAGCACACAGAAGAGACAAGGGATAAGAAAATTAGTTTCAATTGAATGACTTCCTTTAAAGCACTGAAATCTAATTTGGGTGAACTTTTGCTTGATTGTGTCAATTTGATCAAGGCAGAAAAATAACAAATCTTCACATTAGTTGTATCATTTACATAACTTCTACCATTCACATCTTATGAAATGTTTAATTTTTAATCACTTCATGTCATATATCATAAACAAATTTAGTAAGAATCAAGCATCTCATACATATTTTAAATAAAGCTCAACTTTAAGACCAAGAGTCCTGTGATACAATTTTGAGTGTTTTCTCTGGTTATGTAATAATAGTTGATCACAAGTTTTCTGTCTACCATAAAAATGAAGAAATAAGGAAGTTCATGCTATAGTCCATTGATTGCAATCAGCATTGCAATTGCCTCAGCCACCATTGTAGGCTTGGGTTTTTGTTGCTTCATACTGGATTTACTATCAGTAGTTTCTACTTTTTCTCATGTATACCTAATAGGAGAAAATAAGTAGGAACTGGGAAAATGTTCCATGAGGAAAAGTGATGAGAGAGGCCAGCCATATCTTGATTCCTGGAGAAAAACAGTGCTTGTTTTGTAAAGTCAGAAAGAGTTTTCTTACGGAGTCAAGAATATTTTTCACAAAGCCTTATAACTATGTACAATCCATAAGAAACTCAGCAACTTCAAGATATATGTCCATCAGTATTTGAACATATTTATATCAGTCTTGACAATCCCAAGTTCCTCTGACCCTCACACTGTTACCAACTTGGTGAGAGTCTTTAAAAGTGCTGCCCTCAGTCAAAACTGACTCTATTTTTACATTGTAAAATTGAACAGCCAACAAATTCTGAATTTACTGAAGAACTAGGACAAGTTCAGGATTTGGTGAAGGCAGAGAAAGAATAGTGCTTATTATTAAGAAAGCTTTCCATATTTATTCTTCCTTGGAAATAATTCTGGCTCTATACAATTAGTTGTTGTAAGTTAAATATTTCAGGAATTTCAATATTCATTGGAAATTCTTTTGGCACCAACAGCCAACTGATTCCAAAGCATATTTGTGACTTTGAGACATAGGATGGTAGATGCAGTTTGAAATAAGGCTTCCTTTCTTACAAATGCTTTTTGTTTTATTCATTTTACCATGTCACAGTGTTTTTTTTAACAATCTCCTAATGCACATACCATGATATCTCTGACAATGTAAGGGAAAAGGCTAACATTTTCCATCCATAAGAGAACAAAAAGAGACACACTCAGATACACAGATATACATACCACAAAAAGTACAAGAACCAGAATTTAATTCTATGGACTATAACAAAGTTTCAGAACACCACAGTTTGAGGATTTTATCATTCTTTATCTAGGAAGACTCATGGATTTTTCTTGCGGCAGAAAGATTCCAAAAAGATCAATTCATACATCATGGCCTTTCAAGGCTGCTGTGTTTCAGAAGCGCCTGTCTAGAGAGATTGATAAGGCTGTTCTGTTCTTGATTTCCTATTGCTCGGTTTCTCTGCCATCAATCTCACACAACCAGGATGGCTAGAAGCAGGGCTAGTGACAGTATGACAGAGCTCAGAGAGTCTTTCTAAGACCAAACAGATGGAGTGTGTCCATTCTGTGGAAGAAGTACCTCCCCCGTCTCCTCTTCAGAATCTTTAAATAAAATAGCACATAAATTCTTCTGTGTGCCTCTCTCTCTCCTCCTCCTCCTTTTCTCTTCCTGCCCCCCCCTCTCATTTCCAACCTCAAGACCCTATTTTCTGACTGTCTAGTTCTAGACTCTACTAAAAAGAGTACTATTTTTTAATTAGTTTGTTCTATTAATTTATGCTTTAACTTCTTAATTTTTCCTAAATTTAATTTTTTTGACCACAGTTCTAGATGAGAGAAACGGGCCTCCTACTTACAAACATGCATACACACATATACAGCAAGGGGTAGATTGAGGCCAACGAAGGAGGCTTTTAAGTATTAAAATATTCATGTCAGAGAGTCAAGGCCTGCTTCATAAGTTTTTTTTTTTTTTTTTTAAGAACAGTACTAAGAAATTCAAAACATGTCCCTGACTGAGAGATAGCATGTTTAAATTCTTAATGTCTAGGCAATTTGTGCATATGTCAACTTTTAAAATTTGCTTGATCATCCATTTAATTTTTCTATGCTATAGTTCCATCCCTTTGCTGCTTTGTATTATTTCAATACCAGTCAAAACTATCCTTCTTCTCAGTTCAAATGAACTTTTATTCTACATAAAATTTTATGCACCTATTATGTGTCCAGCATTGTACAGCATGAAGACTATAAAGGTGAGTAAAATTGGGGTGCCTGGGTGGCTCAGTCGGTTGGGCATCTGACTTCGGCTCAGGTCATGATCTCACAGTCTGTGCGTTCGAGCCCCCCATGGGGCTCTGCGCTGTCGGTTCAGAGCCTGAAGCCTGCTTCAGATTCTGTGTCTCCCTCTCTCTCTGCCCCTCCCCCACTCACACTCTGTCTCTATCAAAAAATGAATAAATGTTAAAAAAAAATTTTTAAAGGTGAGTAAAATAACCCTAGTTTCTGTCCCCATAAATTTTATACTGTTGTCAGTAATTCATACGTAATCAAAGAATCTCATAGCAGTATTTGTATTAGCTAGCTCCGAAATTGCCAATGGTCCTCTGATGATGTAAAACAAGGAGCTGACCTTGTTTGGGAAGTTAAGGAAATGCTTGCTGGGGGAAGCAAAAGGTGAACTGAGATTTGAAGGGTGACTGGAAACATTCATCTTTATTTTTTCTAGAAATATGTTTATTGTCACCATGGAACACAGTTTCCGTTTAATTTGTGTTTCTGGCAGACCCCGAAGGTGGCCAACACAACACCCATCCTTCATCATGTTCTCTCTTGCTGCGGAGACTTTGCTTTGTTCATGTTTACCCTTCCTCTGTTTGCAGGAGATATGAGGATGAATGTCAATTGTCTAACCCAATTATAGTCATTCTGTTCTTCTCGCAAGTAATTTTTTAGGCATATCATTAATTTTAACCTGGTCAATGAGACATCAGGGGAAGTTTCCTGGGGGCTTCTGGGAAAATGCTTTCTTTATAAGGAGATATGTTAGGAAAACTGCACTTTGTGCCTTTGGACATTGCTGAAGACCTGATATTTAAAAGAGCTGTAGCCATTGCATAACCATAGAAAAGGTGCAGGTGTTCTGTTAAGTGGAGGATGGGAGCATGGAAAGACGGAAGGAACACATGTCCTTGCTGATATCATTTAGCTCTTGGGTTTACTTTGGAGTTCTGGCCTAGTCTCTGGACGGGGTCAGTGAGATGATTAACAACTATAAGCCTCTGTTTGTCGCTGAAACAAAATTATTCCAATTGGGGAAAAAAGTTATTCTTAGATTTGGCAGACTAATTATAAAATCATAACAACAATAAAAAAGATCTGGAAAGAGCCACATAATGGTTAGCTATAGAGAGGGAAGAAGTGCTGGAGGATAGGAGATGAGTGATTTTGGCAAGTTCACAAAGAGTATATATTCATCTACGACTTTGATAATTAAAGATTTTTTTAAAAGCAACAAAATATAACTTTCCCCCTCATTATAGAAATTAAATCTTTCCAGGCTTTAACATACTGCCTTCACTGCCTGACTTAGAGAGACTACCCAATTACTGTTCCAACTAATGTTTACTGAATGAATAAATGTATCAAACCTTTCCAAAGTATCTGGAGAAGGATAAAACCATTGCATACACTTTATTTAATTCCTACTGGACATCAACTTTGTGAGTAGCATTATTTCCACTTTCTATATGCAGAAATTCAGCCACAGAGAGATTTAGTAACAACATAGCTGTTGAGACATAAAACTAAAATTTAAGCCCAAGGTTTTCTGACTTAAAAGCCCAGAAGTTTCTTCAGTTAGGCTCTTTTTCACGATATATGACCAATAATTAGCAGGATGGATTGTTCTTCATTTTACTTGTAATTCTACCACTCTTTTTACTAATTATTTGAATTCCTTAGATTTCTGACCTTTTCTTCTAAAGAGAAAAACAAGTTCCTTCTCTCAGTTCATGGTTTTCCTGCCTATTATCAGGAAATATTCTGGTTTTTGTCTTTCCCTAATGGGGGTCCTCAAATCATTCATCTCAGAATCACTTCTTAGACTTGGAGAAAAAAGTGTTTCTAGGATGCATGTAATGGTTAGATACAAGAATATACATTACATACATTATTTAAAGACCTAGAGAGACTCTTAACGTATACACCAAAGTTGAACAACCACCACATTCCACTCAGAAAATATGCTATTTTTGTTAAATAAAATTCACCCATACAAAGAGGAAAAAGCCCCTTAAGAATATAAATAATAGTCATGCTATCTAAACTAGCATAAAAATAAATCGATTTATTTGCTTATTTCCCTTTTTAAATTAAAAAAAGTATGTTTTATTTTAATTCCAGTTAGTTCACATACAATGCTATATTAGTTTCACGTATACAATACAGTGCTTCAACAATTTCATACATCACCCTGTGCTCATCACGAGTGAACTCCTTAATCCCCATCTCCTCTTTAACCCGTCCCCCACCTTCCCTTCTGGTAATCACCAGATGGCTCTCTATAATTAAAAGTCTGTTTTTGCTTTGACTCTCTCTCTCTCTGTCTCTCATTGTTTTCCTTTGTGTATTTGTTTTGTTTTTTAAATTCCACGAGTGAAATCATACAGTATTTGTCTTTCTCTGACTTATTTCACTTAGTGTTATACTTTCTAACTCCATCCATGTCATTGCAAATGGCAAGAATTCATTCATTTTTATGACTGAATAATATTCCATCATATATATATCATATATAATATATACATATTATATATATGATACATACATATATATCACATCTTCTCTATTCACTCATCAGTCTATTGATACTTGGGCTGCTTCCATTATCTTGGCTATTGTAAATAATGCTGCTATAAATATAGGGGTGCATGTATCCCTTTGATTAGTGTTTTTGCATTCTTTGGGTAGATATCCAGAAAATGCTGGATCATAAGGTAGTTCTATTTTTAACTTTTTGAGGAACTTCCATACTGTTTTCCCTACTGGCTGCACCAGTTTGCATTCCCAGAAACAGTGCAAAAGGGTTCCTTTTTCTCTACATCCTTGTTAACACCTGTTGTTTTTTGTGTTGTTGATTTTAACAATTCTTACAGGTGTGAGATGATATCTCATTGTAGCTTTGACTTGCATTTCCCTAATGATAAGTGATGGTGAGCATCTTTTCATGTCTATTGGCCATCTGGATGTCTTCTTTGGAGAAATGTATGTTCATGTCTTCTGCTCATTTTTTAACTAGGTTATTTGTTTTTTTGGGTGTTGAGTTTTATAAGTTCTCACATTTAGGTCTTTAATCCATTTTGAATTTCTTTTTGTGTATGGTATAAGTTTCATTATTTTGCATGTGGCTGTCCAGTTTTCCCAATACCATTTATTGAAGAGAGTCTTTTTCCCACTGGATATTCTTTCCTACTTTTCTGATTAATTGGCTATATAATTGTGGGTTTATTTCTGGATTTTCTATTCTGTTTTATTGATCTATGTGTCTGTTTTTGCACCAGTACCATGCTGTTTTGATCACTACAGATTTGTAATGTAACTCGAAGTCTGGAATTGTGATGCCTCCTGCTTTGCTTTATTTTTCAAGATTGCTTTGGCTATTGAGGGCTTTTTGGGGTTTCTTACAAATTTTAGGATTGTTTGTTCTAGTTCTGTGAAAAATGCTGTTGGCATTTTGATAGGGATTGCATCAAATGTGTAGTTTGCTTTAGGTAGCATAGGCATTTTAACAATAATTGTTTTTCCAATTCATGAGCATTGAATATCTTTCTATTTCTTTGTGTTGTCTTGAATTTCTTTCATCTTTTTTTTTTATAGTTTTCAAAATGCAGGTCTTTCGTCTCTTTGGTTAGGTTTATTCCTAGGTATCTTATTAAATGGGATTGTTTCCTTAATTTCTTTTTCTGCTGTTTCATTATTGGTGCATAGAAATCCAACAAATTTCTGTACATTTATTTTGTATCCTGCAACTTAAGTGAACTCCTTTATCAGTTCTAGCAGTTTTTTGTTGGCATCTTTAGAGTTTTCTATATAGAGTATCATGTCATCTCCAAATAGTGAAAGTTTTACTTCTTCCTTACCAATTTTGATTCCTTTCATTTCTTTTTGTAGTCTGATTGGCTGTGGCTAGGACTTGCACAGCTACGTTGAATAAAAGTGTTGATAGTGGACATCCTTGTCTTGCTCCTGACCTTAGGGGAAAAGCTCTCAGTTTCTCCCCATTAAGGATGATGTTAGCTGTGGGTTTTCATAGATGGCCTTTATTATGTTGAGGTTTGTTCCTCTTATTTTTTGAGAATTTTATCATTATTTTCTTATTTCTTAATATTCAAAATAAATACTTGACTCTCAAGAAAATACATGGCCCTTCTATTTATTTCATCAAAAGTCGATTTAAAAATAATTTATTTTTTATCAAGTTAGATTATACTACCAAAACAAATTTGTTTAAACTAAAAACAGTGATCTATATCAGTCTGAACTTTCTTTAATAATAAGTACATGTAAACAAAAGTAAATTATAAGCTGGCAGCTTGGTCTAATATGATATTTTTAATATAGTCACACACCACATTATTTGTATGTTTAAAAAAACCTGAAAAGTGCAGTTACATCTTTTGTTATACCTTTGGGGTGCTCTGGAATCTTGTAGTAGAAAAACCAAAGAACATATGTTAAGCGCAATTAGATGCTATTCCATAATCCCCAATGTTTTCATTTTTATCCAATCTAAAAATGACACGATTCCCTTTAAGCATTTCTTTTTATAAATGAAAAATAAATGATGTGTTTAATAAGCTAATTCAGAATATACTTTCTGATGTCTCTGATTCTTTAGATAAAATGGCCTACAAAAGACAAGAAATTCACTCACTCATTTATGCTGACATCTACTGGCATTGTTAGATGCACAGGATGTGCTAAGTCCAGTAGAACATGTGGGCAGAGACAAATGCATTTGTAAATAGAAGGAAACCCAAAGAATTGTGTTTTCAGGCACATTTAATAGCTTGACAAAGGCATGTGGTGGAATTAGGTTGTACAAGGAAGAGAATTAGATCATCAAGAGGCTTGTATACTAGGTTAAAGACTGAGATTTATTTTGAAAATGTAAGAGATTCTAGGAAGTATAATGACTTTAAAAAGTCCAATGATATAAAATTACTCTGAATTAAGAGCTATAAACATAGATTAGAGATCATTATCTTTATCCATTTCTTTCTAATGACCAGTGAGTTAATCAACTAGTTATACCCCTGGGGAAAGTTATTTAACTTCTCTACTTTGATATTTACAATTATTGATTCTCAAAACACGTCCCCAAAAGGTTTGCCATTCCATAGAGCCCTTCCAAAGCCCTCTGTATGGAGGAATCTGGGAACACCTGCACAAAACACATCCCCATACAAAGTTTTGGATAAGATTAGATTTACACAGAGCATGATCTACCCTGGACAGATATGCTTATCTACTGTCATAAGATAACGTGCCCAGATTCTAATCTAACTCAGATGATAGCATGTGATTCACCTTTCCTTCCCCATCTCCAACTCTGTCCCAACTCTACTTCCTTGTAAATTGGATTCAATTTCTCAAGTTTTCTTCAAGCAGAGAAGTTGGCCAATGACAGCTTGAGGTTTTCATCATTCAAGTTGGGAAGAACATAAGAGGAAAATGAGAACTTCAAATTCTTTGCACTCACATATGAATACCGGACAAGAAAAGTCTGAATGGCTAGTCTTGGATCATGTGTTTAGGTCACATCTCCACATCCATAGGTAATAACTTCTGATCAAATTAAATCCACATACGTACATACATACACGCATACACACACACACACACACACACACACACACACACACACACACAGAGTTTCCTTTATATTGAAACATACATTTTAAGTGAAAATCTCACAACTGGTAGTAAGGAAAGGAATGATCAAAACTACTCTTCTTTCCTGTCAGTGTAAATAGAATTTGGGGGAAAGAGAGTGTTAACATGGGCTTGTAGCACAATTTAGAGTATTTCTACTTCTTATTTTTTATTACAATCTTGTACTTTATTGTCTGGATCAGTGGTCCTGTTCTTTCACCCAGGCTTTTCATAGAAATTTACTCATTCTTCATTCATTTATTCAACAGACATTACTAACTACTGTAGAGCTGAGATACAGAAATGAACAATAACAAAAGCCTAAAAATCTTAACACTTTATGGGGAGCTTATTGTCTACTGGTAGAAACACACACTAAGCAAGTAAGTAATATAAAAAAAAAACAGCAATTTCACATACTGACAAGTGCTGTAAAAGAAAGTAAGTAGGTTAAAAGGTAGAACATGACAAAGGACAAGGACAGTGCACCTGAAGGAGAAATCTACTTGAAAATATAGAGAACATACCTAGGCAGATGGAAGACGAGGTGTGTAAAATTTTAAAAGTTAAAAAGGATAATTTTGGCATTAAAAAAATGTTTTTAATGTTTATTAATTTTTTGAGAGAGAGAAAGAGAAAGCACAAGCAGGGCAGGGGCAGAGCGAGAGGGAGACACAGAATCTGAAGCAGGCTCTAAGCACTGAGCTATCAGCACAGAGCCCGACGAGGGGCTAGAACTCATGAACTGCGAGATCATGACCTGAGCTGAAGTTAGACGCTTACCTGACTGAGCCACCCAGGCACCCAGATAATTTTGCTTTTTTTTTAAGACATGCCACAAATGCCTAAGTCTGAGGCAGACTGAACTGGATTGGGAGAGCATGAAGTGAGCAAGAAAAGGGGTCAAATCAAGCATACCTTTTTAAGCCACAGTAGGAATGCTATATTTTATTATGAGTGTGCTAAGAAACCATGGAGGGATTTTGTGCCAGAGAGAGAGACATGATTTGATTTGCAAAGGATCACTGGTTGCTGTCTGGAGAATAGACTGTGAGGGGTTAAGAATAGAATCTGAGAGACCAGCTGGGCGGCGATTGCTATAAATCATGTGACAGATGATGGGGGCCTGGTTGCTCGGAATAGAGTGATAGAGTGGAAGTGGAAAGGGGGAATTTAATTCAGGATAGATTTTGAAAGCAGGAGTGACAGGGTTTGCCGATGGGTTGAATTCAGGGTATGAGGGAAGGGAAAGAGAGGAATGATGATGACCCCTAGGCTTTTGGCCTCAGAAACAGAGCAGAAGAAGCAGCAGAAACAATAACCTGGATTGTGAACACCTGAACTTGGCCTATAGCTCTCAGTCCATTCCCTGGGCAAAATTTTCAACTGGTATAAATATAATCCTGCAGAAAAAAGAGTTTCTGAAATGATCACAGAAAGGGAACTATTTGGGAATTTCAGATAAATTCCAAAGATTGTTGAAAATGCTAATTCTGGTAAACAGGCCTTAGAAGCACTGTTTTCAGAAATTCTGGTTATGCTCTTTTCCAATTGTTTATATTCATTTAGCATTGTTGGTTTGATTGATGGTGATTCTTTTTGAATATTTATTGTGTGATGATTATTTTTCACTGACTTATTTGGTAGCATGTCCACACTTTGATTAAATTCCCACTAGTTTTTCTACAAATATGTTCTTTTAACTTAAAGGATCCCAACAGGCTGGTTATTTATAAGCATTCTACTTTGTAGGAGCCTCTGAGCATTTTAACTAGAATATCTACCTGAAAAGAAATGTAAGTGTTAAGAAAGAAACAGTAATGTATGTGAGAGAAGTCAATTATTGTAATCCCTAGAAACCCAATGATAAGAAAATGCCAAGATTTCTGACATATGCCAAAATCTGAATATTTTCCATTATATTTAGATTTATTTATAATATTCTACATCTAGAAACTTCATTTCAAATGCTTCCTGATGAACAATACAGCTGTACCTTCCCATATGTGAAGCCAGTGGTTTGTCCACTCGATTACTAAAAAGCAAATCATCATAATTACCTAAAGTTAATGTTAAGTACACATTTTAGACCAACATGAAAATAATGCATTCTCTGGGGTTATTCAATTGCTTTGCCCATCAATTCTTAACTGCTCTTTCTATGGTTAATTTAACAAATAAATAACATTCAGCAAGTGAGTTAGAAAAACCAAGTAGTCTTCCTTCTATTTTTGCTTTCCACTACTTCACCACACTTAAAACACTTCTGACACCAGATGCTTCAGGCTTTTCCTCACCAAAAGTCCTGTGACACCAGCTGCCTGTCATAATTTAACTCAATTCTGACATGATCTACCAGGATATAGAACCAGATTCCACAGGTTAAGGGCTCAGTCCCATGAGACTTCTCCCCACTTTCAGATGTCAATTGCTAAGCACTAGGTCCCCAGGTTACCCATAACTTCTGCCTGACTTGGCTACAAATTGGAGGTTCCTGTGACTTTCTTCTCAGGTGTTATTAATTTGCTACAGCAGCTCATGGAACTCTGGGAAACGTGTTATTGAAACTGTGCCCCATAGGGCTAAAGAAGTTGAAACTAGCAGAAAGTTTAAAGCTTATTTTTCAAAGAACTGTTTCCCCCAGTCAGCTATTGTGTCTTTTCAGACCCCACTCACAAACTTACTAGCTGTCTCTGCAGAAGCCTGGACTTAAAATCAACTGATATAGTTTCAGCTTATGAATAATCAAGGACCTGCATTCCTTTCCCAAGGTAATGAACTCAAGACCTCATTTAGTTATACAGGCTCTTGAAACATGCACATAGCCCCTTCCCCTTGTCCTAAGATAACCTCCGGTATCAGTGCTGAATTTTGCCTCCTTCTGATATTGTCTCCACCCCAAAGTGAAGAAGGGATGTATGTTGCATGCATGCTTGCTCAATGCACTTGCTCCATCTTTCCTCATGAATAGTCATAGGTTTCCCTGCCCTTTTCATCTATATGTATGTAATCTCAACCCCTATCATTATAAAAATCTTGTTCTCTCTCCCTTCAGGGAGGCAGATTTGAGGCTTGTCCCAGTCTCCTTTTTGGCTGCCTCT
The DNA here is from genome assembly GCF_023721935.1 of Panthera uncia. Classification (NCBI taxonomy): domain Eukaryota; kingdom Metazoa; phylum Chordata; class Mammalia; order Carnivora; family Felidae; genus Panthera; species Panthera uncia. The sequence continues at coordinate 117,172,340 of NW_026057577.1, forward strand.
TGAATAAACTGTCCTTATAGTAAACCTGATGTCTCAGTTATTGGCTTTGCTGCATATTGAGCAGATGGACATGGGTTCAGTTACATTACCAGTTTATTAAAGAATATGATAAGGGGGCGCCTGGGTGGCGCAGTCGGTTAAGCGTCCGACTTCAGCCAGGTCACGATCTCACGGTCCGTGAGTTCGAGCCCCGCGTCAGGCTCTGGGCTGATGGCTCGGAGCCTGGAGCCTGTTTCCGATTCTGTGTCTCCCTCTCTCTCTGCCCCTCCCCCGTTCATGCTCTGTCTCTCTCTGTCTCAAAAAAAAAAAAAAAAAAAAAAAAGAATATGATAAGAGTTACAGACAAACAGCCAGATGAAAAATATGTAGGGCAATATTGGCTGGCAATATTGGTGGGCAATATTGGGAGATTCCCAAGTGCAGGCAGTACTCTCCCCATGGAGATGGGGTATGTCCCCCTTCCACTATGTGACTGTGTTCACCAACCAGAAGTTCTCTGAACCCCCATAATAATGGGATTCTTATGGAGCCTTCATGACGTAGATATGATCAATGATTACCTCAATTTTCTTTTTTTATAACTTTTTTTTTTTGAAAGAGAGAGAGAAAGTGTGAGTCATGGAGGGGCAGACAGACAGGGAGAGAGAGGAGAGAATCCCAAACAGGCTCTACAGTGTCAGCACAGAGACCCACACAGAGCTCAAACTTGTGAACAGTGAGATCATGACCTGAGCTGAAGTCTGACGCTTAACTGACTGAGCCACCTAGGATACCTGATTAACTCAATTTCAACCCCTCTTCCTTCTCTAAAGACCGGAGAATGGGGTTGAAGTTTCCAAGCTCCTAATCATAGCTTGGTCTTTCTGATGACCAGCCCCATCCAGAAGCCCACCAAGGGTCACCTCATTAGAACAAAAGACACTAATATCACCCAGAAAGTTCCAAGGATCCCTGTGTTAGAAACCAGGGTCAAAGACCAATAGTAGAACAAAAAATGTTCCTAGTGCTCTTCTCACTTACGAAATTATAAGAGTTTAGGAGCTCTGTGCCAGGATCTGGAGGCAGGGAATAATATATGTATCCTCTATTATTTCACAACAAGCATCTATACACATTGTATAGGCAGACGTGAATCCTACTAAATATTTAATTACTGATCTATAATTTCTTGCTAATAATTTTAGGGCAGGTACTGTACAACTATCTAGTTACACTTAATATAAGAAATAGTAAGTACCCTTTAATCATTTCATTTTCAGAGTCTAAAACTTAAGGAAAAAGGAAGAGAATCAACATATTTGAATATCTGCTATGTCCCCTTAGTTGTACATAACACCCACTTTAACCCTCACAACAGCCCTGTAACAGATATTTTAATATTCACCTTTTCTAACTTAAAAAATGGGCATGGAGGTTGAGTAATTTTTCTGAAGTCACACAACTTGTAAAAGGTAGAATTGTAATCAGCGAACGGTTTTATCTGTGTGCCAGCCAATGCTATTTCTACTATTACGTCCTAATCTATTCCACTAAAGAAGAAACAGGATTTCATCTATCTGTGAATAATTTAGATGTGGCTGTTGCCCATATGCAACCTTTGTTCTCACCCCACACTCATTTTATAGCAGGATTCAGCCTTTGTCTAGTACAAAGTCAGTTCTGACTCCGTGATATTGGAGTGTGTGGTTAATGGTTTACATCAATTTAGCTAGGCCGTGGTGCACAGTTGTGTAGTCAAACACCAGGCTCAATGCTGCCATAGTGATATTTTAGATGTGATTAAAATTTTAAATCTTAAAGTAGGCTTCAAGTAAAGCAAACTACCCTCCATTATGTGAGTGGGCCTCATCCAATCAGCTAAAGGCCTGAAGAACAAAGATTGAGGTTTCTCAAGGAAGGAATTTGGCTTTAAGACTTCAACAGAGAAACCCTGCCCAAGTTTCTAGTCTGCCTGGCCTGCAGACTTTGTTCTAAAAACTACAACATCAACTCTTACCTGAACTTTCTTCCTGTCAGTTTGCCACATGGATTTTGGACTTACCAGCCCCTATTCCCATTTTTAAAATTAAGTTTTAAAAATAAACCAGTATCTCAATCTCTCTCTCATTCTCTCTACCTCTCTCTCCCCATGCCTCTGTCTCTCTCTTTTTCTCTTGTGTGTGTATGTATGTGTGTGCATGTGTGTGTGTGTCTTATTGGCTCACTTTATATGGAGAACCCTGCCTAATATAGATATTGGTACCGGGAAAAGGCTACATTGCCTTGAAGACACTGTTGTTAGGAATATGAATGTTAATGATGCTTCTGATGAGGTATCAGATGGACATAGATGATGTTATTGGAAACTGGCAGAAAGATGGATCCTGGTTATAAAGTGGCAGAGACCTTGGCTGAATTGTGCTCTACTGTTCTGTGGAAAGTAAAACTTGTAAGTGGTGTACTTTGATATTTAGAGACTTATAAGCACAGTGTTGAAGGTATGGCCTAGTTTCTTCTTGGGGCTTATAATAAAATGTGAGAGGAGGTAGATAATTGAAAAAGGAATTGTTAAGTGAAAAGAAGCCAGAACTTAAAGATTTGAAAAATTCTCAGCCTATCTATATTGCAGAAAAAGAGAAAGCATGCTCTGGAGAGAACACCGAATATATGGCTGGAAATGCTTTCCTAAACAGATTAGGTGTGTGATTTGTGGATCCAGTTAATAATCTTAACAGAAATGCTGGCAATATGGACCAAAGAGGAAAGAAAGCAGATACAGTAAAGGAAGGCTCTCAGACTCCTGGGATGCTCCAGACAGGAAATGGGCTAATATATTGATCTGACTTTGAACATGTGTTATCTTTCAAGAAAGGGAAGAATGACCCCCAAGGGCAGGGCCCAATCATCAGTGCCACCAGTGGGGCCATGACCCCAGTGGGCCTCCAGGACACAGATTCAGACCAACAAGGAGTATTCCCATGCCTTAAAATCTAATAGAGTTTTCCCTTCTAGGTTTCAGATTTGCTTGGGAACCATGACCTTTTTTTTTTCCTTTAAAATTTTCCCTTTCAGAATGGAATGTACATACTATTCCTGTCGCACCATTGCATTTTGGAAGAAGACAACTTGTCTGGGATCACAAGTTCACGGAAATAAATTTTCCCCCAGAATGAATTTTACTCCAATTCATTTCAATTATGAGATTTGGAACCTTGAGTTGAAAAGTTTCAGATGATATTTTGGATGGAGAGTTAATGCTGGAATGATTAAGACTTTTGAAGATGTTGAGATAAGGTGAATGTATTTTGCACATAGGAAGTTCCTGATTTTCGAGGGGCTTAGAGGGCAGATGTACTCCCCAAAAGATGTGTTGGATATACTAACCTTTATTACTTTGGAATGTTACCTTATTTGGAGACAGGGTCTTCATAGAGGTAATCAGGTTAAAACAAGGTCACAGTAGTAATACTTCCTCTTTTCTATGTACAGTGCTTCTAATCCACATCAGAGCTATGTATAACTTAATCCTGAGAGCATGTATCATACACTGGAAGTTACCTTCACTGAAGTTCAAATTAAATGTAACAAATATTTGTAAAGCTCATATTATGTGAAATGTTCTGTCAATATTATAAAACAACTAGACATGATCTCAGAGAGCTCAAATGGAAGAAGTAGATGACTATAATTAAATAGTTGTAGGTTCTCCCCAATTTCCACACCAATCCCAAGATGGTTTTATTTCAAAAACCAATCTCAATGTAATTATATCCCAAAAAGTCTTTCAAGTACTTATTCAAAGTTAAATTGAGGATTACATGGAGGGAACAGAACAAAAATATCACACTGGCGAAAAAGAAAAAGAAGAAGAAGGAGGAGGAGGAGGAGGAGGAGGAGGAGAAGAAGAAGAAGAAAGTCTCTGTGAGAATGATAATAAATTGAAGAGGTTAATAAATATAGATTAAAAAATTTCTAATGTTTATTTATTTTTGATAGAGAGAGAGACAGAGTGTGAATGGGAGAGGGGTGGAGAGAGAAGGAGACACAGAATCTGAAGCAACCTCCAGGCTCTGAGCTGTGGGCACAGAAAAACTCATAAACTATAAGATCATGACCTGAGCTGAAGTTGGACACTTAACCGACTGAGCCACCCAGGTGCCCCTGAATATAGATTCTAGCATGTGGATATTATTAAGCACTAACTTAAAAAGAAAACCAGAGGGGCACCTTGGTGGCTCAGTTGGTTAAGCAGTTGACTTCCGCTCAGGTGATCTCACAGTTTGTGAGTTTGAGCCCCATGTTGGGCTCTGTGCTGACAGCTCAGAGCCTGGAACCTACTCCAGGTTCTGTGTCTCCCTCTCTCTCTGCCCCTCCCCTGCTTGCACTCTCTCTCAAAAATAAACAAAAAAATTTTTTAAAGAAAGGAGGAAAAGTCTCCAATCAATAATTCAAGCTCCCATTATGAAACCTAGAAAAATAAATGCACACCTAAACCCTCAGCAAGAAAAAGTAAAAAAATAATAAAGATATAAACAAGAAATCAGTGAAATTAAAAACAGAAAAATAACAGGAAAAAAACAATAAAAACTAGTTCTTTGAGAGAATAACAACACTGACACATCTCCAGCAAGACCACTGAAATAAAAAAAAACACAAATCACCAATATCAGGAATGAGGCAGGGAATATCACTACAGGTCCTTGCAGGCATCAAAAGAATAATCATATAAAGAATAATCATAGGGTGCTAGGAATAACTATACACACATATATTTGACAACATGGATGAAATGGACTACTTCCCCAAAAATTAAACTACCACAATTCATGAAATATGAAATATCAGGGGCACCTGGGTGGCTCAGTTCGTTAAGCATCCAGCTTTGGCTCAGGTCATGATGTCACAGTTCATGGTTAGAGACCCAGATTCTGTTTCTCTCTCTTGCTCTGCCCCTAGCCAACTCATGCTCTGTCTCTCACTCTCTTTCAAAAATAAATAAGCATTAAAAAAAAGAAAGAAAAGAAAAGAAAAAAGAAAAGAAGAGAAAAGAAAAGAAAAAGAAAAGAAAAGAAAAGAAAAGAAAAGAAAAGAAAAGAAAAAAGAAAAGAAAAGAAAAGAAAAACCAGAGGCCCTAATGGTGTCATTTGGGCCAGGCCAACTCACCAAACTGGGGCTTAATATCTAATCTAATCACAATTTCAACCTACCCCAGAAACATCTTAACCTGTCAATCAGGAATTTTGTGATAAACACCAAGGAGGCAATCTGTCACAGTGGCTCATCCAATACCCAAAGGAAGATGAGGTAATCATCTAATAAGACCCCCTGCCTTCCCACCTAAAGGAAGGTGACTCTGTCTGGAACAATACTTTCTTTTCTTTTGTTAATAACTTTCTTGCCCCACCCTCCTTCTTATAATAACTTTCCATTTTCACAACTCCCTGGAGCTCCCCTCTACTTGCTACATGCGATGCTGCCTGATTCATGAATCCATTAATAAAGCCAAGCAGATCTTCAAATTTACTCGGTTGAATTTTTTTCTTTAACAGGTGCTACTACTAAATTCACTAAGGAATGGAAATAAGAAGTATTGGCAACATCCTAAAAAATAAACCTGTCAAGTTCTGCATAGCTCTACCAGTTATCACCTACATGATCAACACTCTCATTTAAATGCTGTAGATTACTTCTAAAAGCAACGGAAAAGAGACATGTCTTTAAATCAACAACTGGAGTGTCAGGTCTAGCAATCTGTAAAACTAGATTATACTGTTGTTATATAAAACAACGTAAATACTGTTGGAGAGGTTTTTATTTCCATTACAAATTCTAGAAGAGTTGATCACTCTGAGTTGGATGTGCTAGACTCATGACCATCTGGTTCTCAGGACAGCCCATATATAGGTACTCTAGTATGCATTTTTCACAGTTAGAAAGACACAAATCTGATCGCTATGTAAGAAAATTGCATGGCTTTTTGGTTGGTCGGATTTGTAATATACAACACTAAAAGTATGTTCCATAAGAAAAAAAGTTGATAAACTAGACTTAATCAGAGTTTAAAAAGTTTTGCTCTGCCAAAGGGGCTGTGAAAAGGTTGAAAAGATAAGCCACAGACTGGGGAGAAATCTGTGTAAAAAACATATTTGCTGTGAGAATTGTACCCTGAATTTATAAAGACTTCTTAAAATTCACTAATAATGAAATGAATGATTCCATTAAAAAAACGGGCAAGAGATCTGAACAGACACTTCACCAAAGAAAATATATGAATGGCAAGTAAGGATGTGAAAAAAATATTACACATCATTTGCCAATAGGGAAATGCACACGGAAACCACATTGAAATGCCACTGTACATCTATTAGAATTGCAAAAATCAAGCTGACAATATCAAACCCTGGCAAGGGAATGGAAAAATAGGAAGTCTTATTCATTAGTGGTGTGAATGCAAAATGGTAAGCTACTTGGGAAGTGTTCAGCAGTTCCTTATAAAACAAAAATGTAGTAATCCTACTTCTGGGTGTTTACCTAAGTAAATTTTTCACACAAAAATTCATACACAAGAAGCTTATAGTTGCTTCATAATCTCCCCAGACTGGACACGAGTGTTTTCATTTCTTGTCCATTGACCTTTCCACTATATAAGTACATGATTTTACTATTCCCAGACAAGTAAACAGTAAGGCTTGATTAAGACCTAACAGTAAGACGTTAATGTCCACAGTAGTATAGATTAAAAACTTGTGCACAGAAATATGTTTCATTAAAACTTATGCCAGGGCACCTGGGTGGCTCAGTCCGTTAAGCTACCGATTTTGGCTTAGGTCATGATCTCACGGTTTACAAGTTCAAGTCCCACATCAAGTTCTGTTCTGGCAGCTCAGAGTCTGGAGCCTGCTTTGGATTCTGTGTCTCCCTTTCTCTGCCCCTCCCCTGCTCATGCTCTGTCTCTCTCTCAAAAATAAATGTAAAAAAATTTTTTTTTTCATAAAAAGAAAAAATTTATGCCAGCAGTTAAAATTAAAATAATAATCTGGAATCATCTGATATTCCCATTAGATTTCTGAGCATTTTGAAGATTGCTATAAAGCCCAATCTGATGATAACCCACTAATATTCTAATGCTTTCTTGGTTTTATAGCAGTTCAGAGGCAGTTCCTCCGGTTGGGAAAAATATTCCCTGATGCATTCCAAGGTTACTGGCAGGGAAAATTATGTGAAAGTCTTGTATGTAACAGAGCCTTGGTAAATATCAGTTTTTCTCTAATTTCACTTAGGTTCAAAAGCAACATATTTTACACTCTATCCTCTTTGTTTCTGGGCTTTGCTTCATGCAGTCAGGCCATCTTTCAAGTCAGGGTAGAATGTGGGGTACAAATGGAAGCAAGGTTAGATGGCAAAAATATTAATTAGGCTGACACTTCCTCATACTACAAATTCATTAAAAAGTTTTTTGAATTATTTTTTCTTTCAAATTTTAATGACAAAAATATAAAAAAAAGGCATTCTCTAAAAACTTCCAAAAATGAATGAATTTCTTGTCGAAAGTAACACATTCCCCTTACTTCTAACAACTTCAAGCATGGCACTTTTAAGATGAGCTGACAATGCAGAAGTAGCATTCTCTTCATTTGAAGAAAAACAAAAGCAAAACACAACTTTTGTACCCTCAACACAAGCAAATAAAGATTATATGTCTACAAAGCAAGAAAAATAAACATCAGAATTATCTGCAAACATTCCTAATGCTTGCTTAGTTGTCTGTATCACCTACCTGATCTCGTGGCATTTGCTTAATTCTTCTCATTGCCAAGAATCACCTCCCAGCATTTATCACATGATAGAATAGATACAAGTTCTGCAGAGCAAGCTATGGTCTAACATTTTATCTTAAACAGGTTAAGGGTAAAAGGGGAAACAAAGAGACAGGTTTTCAAACCCCCTTCAGATCTTCTGCTTGGTCTGCATTGGAATGGAAGGCTAGGTCATATAGAAAGCAGATGTTCCCCCTTTAGCAGATAGTGCCTACTTTCAGAATAATTGTACCAACTAACACTCTCTATAGCAATGTGTTAAGTTTAGTTTCTCTATGTCCTGGCCCCAGACTTGATATTATCAAATTTTTGGTATGTTTGTTTGTGTGTACGTTTGTTGAACATGAGAACATTCTGGTGGCTATGTAGTGTTATTTCATTGTGATTTTATTTTGCACTGTTCATGTTACTATTTTTTGGACACAGCCTTTTATTTCACTTTATTTTTTTAAAAATGGTAACGTTTATTTTTGAGAGAGAGAGACAGACAGAGCCCGAGTGGGAGAGGAACAGAGAGTGAGGGAGACACAGAATCTGAAGCAGGCCCCAGGCTCTGCGCGGTCAACACAGAGCCAGACATGGGGTTAGGACCCATGAACCATGAGATCATAACCTGAGCTGAAGTAAGATGTTTAATCAACCAAGCCCCACCCAGGCACCCCTACCCTTTTTCTTTCACTTTAAAGTGGCTGATCAAGTCTTTTGTCCTTTTAAAAAGTTGAGTTGCCTGTTTCTTTCTTGGTAATTTTTAAGGATTGTTTATATATGAATTATATGAGATATGTCTATTGCAAATATCTCCTACCATTCTGTGGCTTTTCTTTCCACTCTCATGTGACTCCTTTTTAAAACATAATCATATTTTAATGAAATTGCATTTATTAATCTTGTCCTTTATAGCTAGTATTTTTGTGCTCTGTTGAGAAATCTTTCCCTAACCCAAGCTTATGTCTTTTATACAATCTGTATTATCTTCTCTTTATAATTAGATCTATATATTTAGATCTGTAGTGGAAATGGTATTTTGTGTGTATGGCTTAATGTAGAGGTGAACATTCATTTTCCTTCCCTATAGAAGCCTGAATCTTTAAGCAGCCTTGTTATTCTCTGATGTCTTTGATGTTTATTTCCATATTTCATAGTTGTTTATGGTGGGAAGTTTGGTCCTATGTAAATTTTAGTCCTAGAGTTCTAAATGTAGCACACCAAAAGATTTTCCTCTTCCATTAACTTTATATATCAAATGACAAATATTTCTTCAGAATAGTCAGTCATAGGATACATATTATATGATGAAGAAAGAATTTTCTGCTTAGAGTCAAGTTCAGGTAAAACCAGTTTTTACTATTACATTAACTTGGAAGGAACATTCCAAAAACACCTGAAAGCCAATAAGTCATAATGGTGTTTATTATATTGATAAATATGAACTATTTCTTGGAAATTTAAGGAAAAAAATATATTAAAACATTCCATGGGGCACCTGGGTGGCTCTGTGGGCTGAGCATCAGGCTCTCGATTTCAGCTCAGTTTGTGACCTTAAAGTTTGTGAGTTTAATCCCCGCATCTGGCTCTACACGGACAGCGTGGAGCCTGCTTGGGATTCTCTCTCTCCTCCCTTTGCTCCTTCCCCAACTGCACTCTCTCTCTTTCTCTCTCTCTCAAAATAAATAAACTTAAAAAAACTTTTTTGAAAGGCTCTCTTTTTCTCAAAGGAAAATTAATTAAATATAGGCCACTTTTCAAAAATTGGATTTGGTATTTATTAAAAGAAAAGTGAACAAAGCACACACAAAGATTGATAACTCAAGATTAGAGTAGTACATGAAAGTTTTGGCTTAATAGCCCCTAGAAAATTAACACAGTCCACCTTAAAAAAGAGATGGAAATTACATTATTTCCGGAGTATACTAAAAAACAAAAATTTCACAAGGAACAATAACTTTTAAATAAAGAATGGAATTAAGAAATGGTGTTATTGGGCTATTTTTAAAGCAATAACAAAAATGTCTCAAACACAACTTGAATATATTCTGAAATGCTTAGGGTATGGATTCTTACACATTCCTCCTTTAAACAGTTTTAAGCAAAAGCCTGGATTTAGCACTTCTCTTCCTTCTGCAAAGAGCCTTCTTCCAGATATTGATGAGGACTTCCAAACACATCTTTGAAAACCCTGGTCAAATGTTCTCCTCATCTCTTCCCCTATAATGTTCCTTCTACAGTGATGCTCTGTCTTTCCACTCTGTGTCACTTTTCTCTGGGGACTTAACCTGTATCTTAAATTTTATTTTGTGCTGTTGTTTGCTTGTTTGATATCTCTTTATAAAGATATAAGAACAGAAACATTATTTTAACTCTATAAAGGCATTAATTCAGACAGTGCCTGAAACACTACGTATATATTTAAAAACAAAGAAATAAGTGATTGAATAAACATATGAATTTGGCATCTTTCATATATGTGGTCAAACACCAATTGCAGATTTAGAAATATAATCAGATTTCTTGGATCCCACTTGTGTTTTCCTTTCAACAAACATGACATCATTTTTTCTTTGTGTAGACTTTTAAAAAATCAATTGTATTGAGGTATAATTTACACACATGTAAATTCATACATATATAATAGTTATATATATATAGTTATATATATATAGTTATATATATATAGTTATATATATATATATACAGTTATATATATATAGTTGTATATATAGTTATGTAACCACCATCACAATGAAGATATAGAATATTTCCATCACCTCCAAAAATTCTCTTGTGCCCTTTTTAGTCAACCCCCTCTCATTGACCCCAACTACTGGCAAACATGGGTCTGAGTTTTGACTAGTAGTAGTAGTTTTACCTTTTCCAGATCATGAAAAAGGAATAATAACATATATAGTCTTTTGTTTCTGGCTTCTTCTCCAGAGCATCCTGCATTTGAGATTGTATCAGTGTCACTGTTTGCCTTTTATTGATACTCTTGTTCCTGCTCAGAAGCCCAGAGGGTTCAATTTTCTTTAGTTGTTGATTGAGGCTCTTACCTTGTGCTTAGAGTGGCAGCTGAGCATCTAAAGGGTTTAATTTGTCTACTCCCTTTGGTAATCCCTGTACACCTGTGCTACAGAGGAGCTTTCTCCTTTCTCCATGTTCTTGTACCTCCCCCAGTGGTAGATTGTGGTTTTTACAAATATGTTAAAAGATAGACTGAGGCAGGTTACAATTTCAAGACTTTATCTGAGCAAACATCAATTTGGAATGCAACAGCACCAAACCAAAAGAAGTCACCAGCGCAAAATCGTGGCTTTTATAGAGAGGACGAGAAGGAAAGCAAAGAATTTATCTGATTGGTTACCGCTTAAGCCATTACTTTATTTGGGAAAGTCTGATTGGCTGTTTGTGATTGGTTGTTCGTCTGTTTCATTTTCACAGATTGGACTGCATGGACTGGCTTAAGCTTTGGTTTGTTTACCTAGGCTGTCAAAACATTAGAGATAACTCAATCTAATGGCTTCCTTGTGTAATTACTTTAACAGGTGCTAAGTTTGTCATGGAAGTTGGTGGGGTTCCCTTTTGCCTTGGTCCAGGCTCAATCTTAAGCCTTGTGCTTTCTCAGTGGTCCTGCCCCTCTTCCCTGTGACAGCAAAACTCTGCCTATATCTTGGCTGAGAATTTTTTGCCCAAGGGATATTACACCTACTTTTCCCAAGCAATGGCACTTTGTGTATTGGGGCCACAGGGTGTTTTATCTCTCCACTGGCAGCTTAAGGCTATACTTAACAGGAGAGAAGTTTCTGTGAAACTGGACAGGTTTTTCCCTATTCTCCAGCAGCCACTGACCATCCCCTCTACACCTTGTTATACCAAGAGAGATCCTCTCTTTATCTCATGCCCTGCCCCCAATCTTTCCCTTAAGCACCCTACAGAAGAAGCCCTAAGAGAAGAGTTTGAGAGAGATGAGTTGTGTTTTGTGTTTCAGCAATTCCAAAGTGGTGTTTACGTGGTTGCTTCATAACCTCAGCTTTCTGATAGGCTTGAGAAAACATGCTTTTGGTAATTATTTGACATTTTTGCATTAATAATATGAAAGCAACACTTTTTTGTAGAATTCTTCATCCTAAGGAGATAAAAATGTTTGTACAGTCAGCATGGGGATTTTCTGCAAATGCTACTCTATTTTAGGTAGGATTCATTACTGCAGGTTGCTTACCATGAGCCACAATTTATTTTACATGAAAGGATTATTTGAGATCAAAAACCAAAATGAAATTGGTCTTTTATGCCAGACATAACTCTTTTGAAATCATCTGCCAACAGGATAAAATTTAATAAATACTATTATTTTGAAAAATAGCACAACTGAGAAATATCAGAACAGTTGGTGAACATTCTGGGTGTTTTTTACCGTATTATCAATCACACACAATTTATCTGTTGCCTTTTTCATGTACCCTTTGTCCGGTTTGCTTGTTTGTACTTTTTTACATGATTTCAGCTTCATCTTCTACTTTGATTTGAGCAATCAAGATATAGCTAAAAAATTCTTAGTTTTTAAAGGCTATAAAATTGTAAACTTTCTTATGCCATCCATATAAAAATGCATAGAAAACTGAGAGGAATTACTTCAAAATGTCACAATAGTTACCACTGAGTCTTAGAAATATTGATTTCATAGTTAATTTTTCTTCCTTTTCTCTTTCTCAATTACAGAAATGAAACATTACTATTATTAGAAAAAGAGCTTAAACTATCCTAATATTCAATAGACTTTTTGTGTATAATATACCATCCCAAAAGTCCAATTACAAATTTCACTTCAGTGTAGAAAAAGGCCTTCTTCTCTACTCCTAACTTCTTACCCATCATTTTCTCCTTTGACTGTGGAAACTCAATCCTCAATCTTTGAAGCTTTTATCTTTGTTTCTTTCTTTGTTATTCTTCTGTCCTTCATTGATAGTGTCACAAAATCCCAATATTTTAAAATGTAATTATTATTTTCCATCTCCACAGTCCAGCCTCTCAATTGTACATTAAGTATCTAAGGTATTTATCTTAATAATGCCCAGCTAAAATTGAGAGACTATTAGTTATGCCTACGACTTTAAGATAAACATTTCATCTTTGTCTTTGAATCTAAAGACAAATTTCTTAACTAAGAGTGTTTCTTCTTCCAGTCAATACTATTATTTAGTAGGAAGTTACTACTCTGAGTAACTATATTTAAATATTATTAATTTATATTAGGGAGGTAAATTTTCCAAGTTTCCTTTTCTTGTTGATCTGATTATGTTACTTCCTCTGTTGGGTACTTAAATTGCTTGATTTTTACTCCATGAAAATAATCTAATAACCTTACTATGCTGTATTTATTTGTTGCTGTTTTTTTTTAAATCATAAACCTAGTCTTTACTTTTCTCATAGATAATTTTTTGGTGCCTGCAAGTTCTTCCATTATGTTCCTTAGCTCTGCCAGCTTCTACATTTTCATAAAATACTACTTCCATTTAAAAATAACTTTCCTGGGGCACCTGGGTGGCTCAGGTGGTTAAGCATCTGACTTCAGCTCAGGTCATGATCTCCCAGTCCATGAGTTCCATGAGTGCAAGTCCCACATCAGGTTTTGTGCTGGCAGCTCAGAGCCTGGAGCCTGCTTTGGATTCTGTGTCTCCCTCTCTCTCTGCCCCTCATCCACTCATGCTCTGTCCCTCTGTCTCTCTCTCTCTCTCTCTCAAAAATAAATATTTAAAACTTTTTAAAATAAAATAAAATAAAATAAACTTTCCAAATCTTTCTCATACGACAACAAACCCTTGGCGGGGCGGAATGGTCATAGGTCAAACAGCAAATAGTTATGTCAAGGTCATCTATCAATGCTTCATGATATTTTATGGTTTCAAAGTCTTAAATCAAACAGAATTTAAGAGGAGGCTGTGTCAGTAATCTTAATTATTTTCATGCTGCTTCTTTCATTCTTTCCTAAGTCCCTCACTTTTTACTTTGTTTTATTTTTTGATCTTCCAGCTTTAAACAAAATTCTGCCTTGAGGCACGGAGCACTTCAGCTTCAACCGTGATATTACCTGGCAATCTCTAACGTGGAATCCCTGAATCAGCAACAGTTTGCCACCCACCTCCTTATTGTTCGGTGCTCATATCAAGCCCAGAACCTACTGACTCTAAGGATACATCTCTTCCCTTCACTGTCCCTATGCAGATCATGATCACCAAATTTAGCATCATTTTGGTCCTCCCTTCAAGTGCTAATTAATAATTTTATGCAAAAAAAGTAGTTCTTTTCAAGTGTAGAAGATTTGCCCCTGCACACCCTAGTACAGGCACTAAAGACCTCCAAGCCCAGGAAAATTATCCAGGACAATGACTACCTGTCTGACAGAAATTCCCAATAACAAAACTCAGCCCTCTAAAGCTACCCCCACCAAGCTCATGTACACCTGCCTTTTTCTTGTAGCGTGATCTATATAATGAAGGCCATACAGAGATCCTTATTCCCCAATACTGAGTTCAACAGTGCATACAGAAGGAATACATAGATGTGAAAAGCACTGATACCATATTCTTAAAAAACAGTTGTGTGAAGTAGAATTGGAATCTAGTCCATAATGCAAGTTTTTCTGTTGCCTCTCTCAATAACAAGTTGTAATGCTATGAGGTGACATTTTATCACTTTGAGCCCATTTCCTTTTAGCAAAATGAGAAGTTTGGACTAGATAATATTAATGGTTTCCACTAGATAGAATATTCCTCAATCATTTTATATGAGTTGAAAACTTACAAAACGGATATATCACATGAAGCTTGTTCCCATTATTTAACAACTATTTATAAGCAAAATGCCAACAAGACTAGTATGTTGATGAAAAACATAAGTGTTAAAAAAAAAGAAAAAATAAAAGTTTTGGAATCACATAAACCTGGGCTAAACACCTGCTCTACTACTTACTAATTATATGCTTTTTGATAAGTTAGTAATTATCCTGAGCAATAGTTAGCTAATTTGTAAATACAGATAATAAAGAACTGCAGAGTTATAAAGATTAAATGAAATCATTTTTCTTGGTTCATCTTACATAATTCCTAAAATGTATTTTAGGCCTATCGCTTGTCTCTTTTCTCAACACCATTTATGAAAGAAACCACCACATGTTTTTAAATTTTTTTTTAAGCCACCTGGTCTATGGTATTTTATTATGGCAGCCTGAGATGACTAATACAAGATTCCATTATTAAGAAACCACTAATTTTAGAAGACTAAAGTCAAAGAAATCCCACCTTCTAAATAGTAGATATTTGACTGCTTTTAATGTATGCATTTAAGTGGCAAAATTTTTATGTAAATAAATAGTTGAGGGACATCTGATGTCATAGGAACTTCCAATTGGAAAATATTGTCAAACACAAGGCTTCCTCAAGTGTATTTATTTGAATTTCTTTAAATTCTCTTTTTGATTTCCTTTCTAACAGATAAAGGAAATATGACAAAGATACAAATCAAAGCACAAGATTATAACACACATACATATCATAAGCAAAAGAATATAATTGGCAGACTTTTTAAATTATTTTTACCAAATTTATTCACAAAGCTCTCTCAATATTCTAACATCTATGCATCACAGTTGAAGAATAAGTGTTGGCTAATTTGTCTCAGCAGGGAATAACTCTTATCTAATGATAATTTATAGTTTTGTTTACCTTTCTATTATTAAAGCTAATTATTTGTCTGAGTAAGAATTTCTGCCCTATTAAGCCATTGGTGAGTGAAAATACAATTTAAATTTTATGATTGCTTTCAATTCACAAGTTTTATACCTCTCATTAGGGAATCGTATTCCTTTAGGACTTTTGTGAATGCATATCCCTAGAAGAACAAGTCCTTCTTACATTTTTAAGTTTATTTATTTATTTATTTTGGTGGGGGGAGGTGCAGAGAGACATAGAGAGAATCCCAAGCAGGCACTGAGCTGTCAGCACAGAGCCCAAGGCAGGGATCCATCTTATGAACCTTAAGATCATGACCTGAGCCAAAATCAGGAGTTGGGCGCTTAACTGAGCCACCGAGGTACCCTGAAATCCTTCTTATATTTTAAATCATGATTAGCAGAAGCTGCAGTAAGCACCAAAGACCAAAACCTAAGTCACTTGACGTGTAGTGACTCAATTATGTGACCAGGATGGCAAGTTATTATTAGCCTTCTCATCTAAATGGCTCTATTTGACATGAATCAAGAAAATACTTTCTTCCTACTGTTACCAAATGGCTTGTGGATGACCTTTAATAATTAAAAACCGCCCCTGTTCCATCATTCCTAGACCACTTCCGTGTGTCAAACCAATTCAACAGTCAAGACCAGGCACTAAAAATAAAGGTCTAGAGAAATATGAAAAAAACAAAGAAACAGCTGTCATCAAACACCTCAAGTCCTCACTTTCTGATCTCCTTCTATACCACTTAGCCTTATTTATTTATTTAAAATAAATACAATGTAGCAGATTAAGAGCTAATAGCTCCTGTTAAACAAGGACTCAGCTATGTGATTCCCCAACTTTCCTACTCTGAGAAGAGCCAAAAGAAAAGAGTTTTCTCCCAAAGAGAATGGATCTCTGTCAGTACACATAGAAACATGGTTTCTTACACATTCTAGAAGTGTGCACTGTTAACAATAATGTCTATTTCACAAAACCCTGGTGAGGATCAAACTGGACAATAATATGTACATGAATTCCTTGCAAACTATACTAGTCATTGTTTCATATTATAAATGTCTCGAGGTTTTTCAGGGATGGCAGAAGAACATGGTGTAGTATATTGTATAAGTACCTTAAAATTCTAAGTTTGGTAAGTGAAATGAACTGGAGGGTTGGTTTTAGTTTATGTACAATAACAATAAAATGAAACAGGTAATATTTGTAGATACAGATGATTTTACCAATAACGACAAAAGACAATATATAGGCACATTGGGGCTTCAGGGTTATTACTCTCTCTCTCTCACACACACACACACACACACACACACACACACACAATCAAAAGACAGACTTTCATTAAAGAATAAATTCCCAGCCAACTCATTTACTAAGACCTTATTTTTAAGAACAATATTTACTCATTTTATCATTTTCATTCTTCTCATTTGTATAACATTAGAAGAAAAAATGATGTCAAAATTAGTATTTCCAAACATTTAGTACAAATCTTCCTCAATCTATGATGGGATTACAACCCAATAAACTCATTGTAAGTTGAAAATATCCTAAATCAAAAATGCATTTATTATACCTAACCTATAAAACATCAGAGCTTAGCCTAGCCCATCCTCAACATGCTCAGAACACTTATGTTAACTTGAAGTCAGGCATAATCATCTAAAACAAAGTCTATTTTATAATAAAGAGTTGAATATCTCATGTAATATATTGAATACGGAACTGAAAGTGAAAAACAGAATGGTTGTGTGAGGACAGAATGGTTGTAAGTGTATCAATGGTTTACCGTCATAATCATGTGGCTGGCTAGGAGCTGTGACTCACTTCTACCGCCCAGCATCATGAGAGAATATTGCACTTAATTCTCTGGCTCAGGGAAAAGATCCAAATTCCAAATTCAAAGTTTCTACTAAATGTGTATCACCTTCCCACCATCATAAAGTAAAAAAATCTTAAGTTGAAACATCACAAATCAGGGACCATTTGTAATCAGCAGTAGATATAAGGTTTGTAAGAAGATAATAAGTCACACTGTTTCAGTAATCCCCTGAAGCTGCTTGTTCACGTCCACTGCCTACAAATCAAAGAGAATTGCTCATTAATAAAAGTGAATATCCCAATAACACAGTGAGATTGTGTCGGTTTAATGTGCCATTGAGAACTGATTATGCATTGCTTTTTATTTTGCTTTGTTTTAGAAAGTGACAATTCTGGTACATTCAATAATTCCCTCAACTCACTTTTTCAGATTCATTGTTGGAAAAAAAGTTATCTGTTTCAACCTGAGAACACAAATATTTTCAATTTGGAACTAAATATGTTTAGGTAGATGATGGATGAACCAGGAGTGATTTACATTAAGAATGGAGGAGGGGCATTTGTATGGCTCAATGGGTTAAGCGTCAGACTTTGGCTAAGGTCATGATCTCATGGTTTGTGAGTTTGAGCCCCACATCGGGCTCTGCACTGACAGTGTGGAGGCTGCTTGGGATTTTCTCTCTCTTTCTCCCTCTCTGCCCCTCTCCCAATCACTCTTGCTCTTTCAAAATAAATGAACTTAAAAACAAAATGGAGGAAATATCTGGGAAAAAACTCAGCCTATTCAAAGAGAAGCAAAATGCATCAACCATCTCCTTCAGCTAGAGTATCAAGTCTATCTATTTACATGGCAACTAGTCTCCCCCAGTCTGAGACCAACTCACTTCTCTACCTTCGCTTCCTTACATTCCAAGATGTTTTCATCAGCTTAGGCTGCCATAACAAAATCCCTTTGACTGAGTGGCTTAAACAACAGATATTTATTTCCCACAATCCAGGGGGCTGGAAACTCCAAAATCAAGATCTAATAGGGTTCAGTTTCTTCTGAGAGCTCTCTTCCTGGCTTACAGAAGGCCTCCTTCTTGTTGTATCCTCATTTGGGAAAAACAGCAAGCAAGTTCTCTTCTTATAAGGCATGAATCCCATCATGAAGGCCCCACCTTTATGACCTCATCTAAACATAATTACCTTCCAAAGGCCCATTACCAAAACCCACCACATTGAGGGGGAGGGCTTCAACATATCAATGGGGGTGGGGGTGGGGGTGGGGTGGGCGCAATTCAGCCCATAACACCTGGTTCTTCCTTCTCTATGCTTTAGCACATTGCCTGAAATTTCTTCTCACCTCTATGATGCTTATTGACTCAATTCCCTTGTCCATGCTGCATTAGGGACTCATTTCTTTACCCACCGAATTCCTAGCCACACTTGAAAGCTCAATCCTAATATCACCTGCTCCTGGAAGATTTTCTTTCACCTTTCCAAGAAGTGACTTTTCTTTATGAGTTAATACTTACCTATATATATATACACATGTCACTGCATTCACTATCTGAGTAACGAGTGGTTGTACATTTTTCCCTGCTAGATTTTTAGTTCCTTGAAGACAAGCACTGTGTTATATCCATCTCTCTATCTCCTGAGTCTAATATAGCACCTGAAATGCGATGGGCTCTGTAAGATATGTGTTGATGAATTGATAAATGAGTGAATGAAGAAAAAAAGATGGTCCAGAGAGTGAAGGCAACCTCAAAACGAAGGGAAAACATTCTGTGTAGCATATTTCTCAAACTGAAACATGTGCAAAGCCGGGGGAATATAGCAATGTAGCAAGGAGTCAATAAAACCACCTGAGAATTGGGAAGAAATGTGTTGTCATTGTTGATTTTGTATTTGTCTTTAATTTCTATGCTCTTAAAATTTTTTTTTTCATGTGCACGAAGAGAAAAATCCAGAGAAGAGCAAAATTCACTTTTAATATTGGCTAATTTGGTATCTTTCCTTTCCCTCTTTCTTCTGACATTTCCTCTCCTTTCCTCTCCTCTCCTCCCCTTCTCTTCTCCCTCCCTCCCTCCCCCCCTCCATCCCCCCCCCCCCCCCCTTCCCCCCCCCCCCCATAGCTTTGAAAGTAAAAATGTTGATGCACAAAGAGTGATTATAATGTGGGGTGTGTGTGTGTGTGTGTGTGTGTGTGTGTGTGCGTGCATGTTTATCAGAGAAGCTGAGAGAATTGGTGATTTGTGCTATTGTCATGTCATAGTGAAGAGAATGAGGTATTACGTTTAGAACTAAATATGCTGGGCACATTAACATGGGCCTTCCAGCTTGCCCCAGCCTATTTAGCAAAGGAGATGGTGTCTGTGATTCCTTGGCATATCTCTGCAGCTTGCAATTTAGCTATTTGAAAGTGATTTTGTCTCTTTTTTTCCTTCTGCTTCCCTCACACAAATGCGCGTGCACACACACATACGCGTGCACACACACACACTCACACAAATCATTTCAATGTCCTGCAGTTATGTTCACACAAGTTTGTTTAGAAACACTGACATTCTAATTCCTTCCTGTATACTTTGCCTCCCGAACACTTCTTTTGTTTTTTTAAGTAAACTCTACCGCCAACGTGGGGCTCAAACTCAGCACCCAAAGGTCAAGAGTCTGTGCTCTACAGACTGAGCCAGATGGGTGCCCCTCAAACATTTCCTTTGCATCACAAAAGTAACAAACACTTTATTTGTGGTGTTTTATTATAATTAACTTTTCAATTTAATTTCTAAGGTAACATAATGTTTAGTTGATTAAACTAACGTTCAAGAGTGAAGGTTAAAAAGAAAATTTGAGGCAAAAAAAAAAAAAAGCCAGAGGATGGAAATTTGGAAACCTGAAATCAGAAAGGATTATGACAGATATGATGCTGATCACTGTTGGCCATGACATAGTGACCCACAGAGTTTGATTATTCAGGAGACATTTCTTTCAAGGTAGACTGCATATATAAAAGAGTTTGCATTGAAAAGAAAATTGGAGACTAAGACTAAGGTTAATGACCTCCTCTACAATCCTTCTAATGTTAAAATGACTTTGACAAAAATTTTGATCAATACTGGAATATAACAGGGTTTTTCCCAGTTTTGGATCACTGAACTCACATGCATTCTATAGAGGGGCCTGAAGTTGAAGCAGCAAAATTTTAAGTGTTATTCAGTAAAATCTCTGTCTTGTGGCTTGTGTGCCAAGTGGCACAATTTGGAAGGAAGTTCATTGTCCTCACTTATGGGAACATGTTAGAGGAGAGAACTGACACGGCTGCCTAGGGTGCTGAGTCATCTAACCCACATCTGACCAGAGAAGGAGAGGGAGAGGCACTGGCCAGCTAGCAGCGTTGGTGGGAATGTGTGGCCCTGCCACCAAATAGGAACTTTCAATGGATTGATTTGGAGCCTAAGTAGACAAAATGGTGATTACTCATGAAAATTGGGAAGAGATTTCCCAAGTTCACAACAAATGTCCCCAAATACCTAGACTCTTGTTGTCAGCGGAAGTAGCATTCAGTGAATATATCTCAACCCCATTCCACAGATGGTAGTAACTCTGTTCCTCACAAGGTCTCCAGGGATTCAGGGGATGGAGGTAAACAGGCAGTGCTTAAAAGGGGAAGAATCTGCTTTCCCAGTCCACTCTGGTTCTGAACTCATCCTTCTACTGAACTCGTGAAAGTTTGGTGTTACCTCATCACCCTATGTGTGTACCTCACTTTTCAAATGATAGAACTCTACCAAGTGGTGTTTTGCCAAGAAACATTTATTTCAGAAATGTGTGTTTATGGCAGACTGTGCCAGAAGACAGCTTATACCTGTAGTTATGCACAAAACTTAAATATGAATGTTAGCTATATTCATGCTTGAACATCTCTAGACTTTTGTCTTGTGCCGAGGCATCTAGTCTATCTCCCATGGTGCCCTCTCCACTTGGACCCTCCTTGAGGGCCTAGATCTTCCCACAGAACGGCCATTAAAGTTGTGTTATCCAACAAAGCTCTACATAGTAGAAACACTGGATAAGTCATTTTAAAGTTACATAAAATTGGGGGTTTGTGGAAATATTTTTAAAGTATTTTGTAAACTACATCCGCAGTTTTAGACTGTGCAAATATCTTTTGTAATTTGATAAATGCTAAAAATCTATTTAAACAGAGGCTTAAAGAGAATTCATTCAATCTCTACAAACTCTTTGTAATTGCCATTGGGACAAAGAGAACAGGATGACAACTTTCTTACATCAATTTCTGTGAAGGCAATCATCAAGGGATGTTAAAAACAAAAGCGTAGAAAGAAAACATCATATTTAACAAGAAACATTCCAGTGAAGATAAACCATTCTGAGACATAACAAATAAGGGATAATTTATCACCAACCTCATTATCAACAAATATTCACTAAGCCCATCTATGGTGTGCAAATGCTTTGTAAAAGATTCTTTTAGTTTCTTGGCAGTCTAAAACCCCTGAAGACCCTAAAAAGAAGGAAAGATTTATAAATATCTAAGAAACAGAAAGAGGTTATTATTGATTTAGAAATTTAACATTTAGCACTTTAAGTAGGCCACAACTATTTCTGGCATATATATAGTGTGGTATGCATTTAAAAAAATGAATAAAAATGTAAAAGGCAGTAAGTTTCCTAAGGTTATTATTTACATAACAAGCCTTAGCCAATGTCTATATACTGTTTATATTCAACTCTTCAAAACAATTTATTTTGTTTATTTGGTTTTAGTTGATTTTATTTCATATTATCATCCACAGTGAAGGAATACCATTTAGATGGGTTATATCAGTCAAGTTTACATGTAATTTTGTCTATTTTAATAATAGAATCAGAGCAATCCTTCTTAGGGTGCCAGTCATTATTAGAAATTTGTTAATTAATCTCTCTTGTACAAATATAGTATTTGTATATTTTTCAGTATTTGTACAGTATTTTTTATTCACTGTAAAGTAAGTGGAACATAGGCTTCGTACTGTGCTTGGTTAATGATGGAGGACAGTTAAGGTCTCAAAATAGAATCTTTTTTTTCTTTTTTGAAGTGGTACTCATGCAGCAAAACTGAATTATAGAGTTTGTTACACCTAAATTGGCCACATTTTTATCAAATATTCCCTCTGTGTTATATTACAAAGGCCTAACTTGGTATTGACTCGAAACTGTAGTTGAAATACTATTGAAAAAGAAAGATCACTACATTTGGAATTAGCTCTCAGTTCTAGTTCTTGTGTCTATTCATGCAGCCAGTATTAGATTAGGTGGATAAATCCCCTTAATTTCTTTGATCCTTAGTTTCTCATCCAGAAAATGAGGGGCTGAATTGCATTATTGTTGTGTGACAGTGCATAGGGAATGGCCCTTTCAAAGAGACCTGAAATTGATGTGTGATCGGGATCTTTAACTTTCAAATGTTGTAAATAATTTGGACTTGATGCGTCCTACATCTTGATACTTATTTTGCTTCTTTGGTTTTTTTGCCCTTGGGCCTCACATTGATCCTAATTAGATTTGGATTTTTATCTTAACCCAGGAAGGTAATGATAGCTCTTCTCCCAAACCTTATGTTGCCAACAGTCTAAGCCCTCTTAGTCTGTCATCAGAGCCCCCACATATTTTCTATCCTCCAGTTTGGGTACAGGTTTGCAGTTTTATGTTTCTCTCTGATATATCATCAGCTCGCATTAGAATTAGCAGATCCAGAGATAATATCATATGTAAGCCTCCTCCTATTCTATTTTTCTTTTCTTTTTTCTTTTTTTTCTAGGTGGGGAGGGATGTTCCATAGACCTAGAGTACCTAATGCAAAATAAGATCAGAGATTACAAAATAAACACTTCACTGTTCCTGCTGACGCTATACCTATGAATCAGCCCAGCCTCCAACTCTCTAAGATACTCATGGTCAGTAAGAGCTAACAAAGAATATTTCAGCTCTATTCATGGAGAGCACCTGTTTTGCTTCACTTTGGATTTTTATCATGTTCTCTCTGACTTTGGATTCTTGCTTTTCTGAATTTAACCCCCAGTTTTTTCCATGATTTTGAATTGGCCTCCTCCTTTTGTTGTCCCTGAATTCTTTTGAGTCTCTTTCTAAAATGCAAATCCTTATGCTAATATAGATACTCTTACGTGGATTAGGACTGTACATCATCATGCAATGCAAACACACACCCAAATGACATGCAATACATATTAGCTACACTGAGTCTCTACTCCCCAAACAAATAATGCAGCTATTTCTGAATGAGAACACATGGTCAAAATGTAAAGGCAAGCACATGAAGTGTCTCAACATCACTAGCCATCAGGAATATGAAAATCAAAACCACAGTGAGATACCACTTCATACTCAGTGGGATGCCTATAAATAAAAGGCAAAGAGTAACATAAGTTGGTAAGATTGCGAAGAGATTGGAACCTTCATATACTGCAAGTGGGGATGTAAAATGGTGCAGCAACTTTAGAAAACACCCTGGTAGTTCCTCAAAAGATTAAACACAGAGTTGCCATATCGTCCATTAATTCCACTCCTAGAGAAATGAAAATATATATCCACACAAAAACATGTACACATATGTTGATAACAGCATTTTTCATAACAGCCCCAGATGGAAACACCCAAATGTCCATCAGTGGGTGAATGGATAAATAAAATGTGACATATCCATACTGTGAGATATTATTTGGCAATAAAAAAAGGAAGTACTGATACATGCTACAACATGGATGAACCTTGAAAACATATGCTAAGTGAAAGAAGCCAGTCCCCACAGACCATATATTGAGTGATTCCATGTATATGACAAGTCCAGAATAGACAAATCAAGATGGAAGATAGATTCATAGTTGTCTAGAGTTGGAAAGGAATGGTTTGGAGGGGAATAAAGAGTGACTGACCCCAAATACACGGTTTCTTTTTGGGTGATGCAAATGTCCTAAAATTGATGGTGAAGGTTGCCAAACTGTGAATTTGCTAAAATCCATTGAATTGTGTACTGTAAATGGTTGCATTGTATGGTATGTGAATTATAATTCTATAAAGCTGTTATATATAAAAATAAAAGTAAAGACAAATGAAAATCTGGAAAACAAGTTCTTAGTAATTTCTTCTTTGTCTTACTTGGATTTGGAGATATCAATAAATTTTAAACCAGCACTCTTAATTCTCAATGCTTATATGAAACAAACCTCAGATTCTTGGCAAATTCCACAAAGATGAAAGGCAACGAAGTGATCCCTTGCCTAATTATTATCATTTTAGAAAGGGCAGCACTCACTGAGGCCTGACAGTGAAAAGTGAAATGATCCAACGTGCTATTTTTTCCCACAATTGCAAAGAATGAAAACAAACAACTACTTATTTCCTCCAGACCCAGAGTTGCCAATTTACGCACAAAAGAGAAGTATAATGTTGTGGCAGCTATGTCATAAATGCAAGTGGGAAATTTGAAATTTGTGCTCTAGAAAATATTCACAAAGATGCATAAAGTGAAATTACGCCTCCCAAGATTAGCTAATGAGCAATCAGTGAATGAGATCCTTTCCAGGGGAGGAATCTTTCTCACCCAAATGTTTGTGCAGTGTCCAGAATACCTCAGCATATCTGACAACCTCAATCAAAGATTTTGAGGCTTAGAAAAATTTTCTGCAAAGTTTAGGCCAAAATGCAAGCTAAGAGTGGCTGATATTTTTAGAGTCTAAATACAACCTCAACTTTCAATCTTTATATAATTTTTTGTTGTTTTATATTCCTATAGTAAGCAATAACATAGATACTTTGTGATGGCTGCAATTTTTCTTTCATAAACTTTTCATGATTTTAACTTTGACAATGCTGCTATGTGAATCAATTTTCCTATGTGAAAAATATATTATAATAAAAATACATCCCAAGTTCATTGTCAGGAAAGTAGCAGAGGTTGATCAAGAATGTTTGCAAATCATTTGAAAATATCAAGTATCTGGCAATACAGCCCAGATTATCATAGGCAAATAGGCAAATAAGTACCATCTAGGTCAAGGATCTATATGTAGGAGTACCTATTATCATGTTTTAACTTGAGATATTGTTAAAGTAATAAAATGTTAATTAAAATGATAAAATTATTTGCTAAAAACAGCATAAGCCACACAAGAAAAAAATCATCGGCCATTGAGCATATGTTAGCTTATACGTAATTATAATCAATGAACCTCAATATTACACAAATATATTTTGATACTAATTTGTGGATTTTCCTTGATGAGGACCTGGTACGAATGTCTGGAACCAGTCTCTCTTACCATATTTTGCCAATCTACTTTTTGTCCCATGCCCACTGGTGCCTTACCCTCCCTATCTGTTTTTGATGGGTTCTTTTTCAGTTGCAACTCATTACTATTTGTAGAAAGTCATTAGTCTTCATAAATTGATTTCTGTGCTTTATTTTTTCCAATAAGCTTTTCCCTTTGGTCAAAAGATTTGCTTTCTAGACTGATAGTGAATTCTACCATTGCTCAGTACCATGAAACTACTTGTGTTAAATTCTAAATATTCCCTCAGCAGCAACAGCTGTCCATTTATGATACTTGCAGAAACTAAATTAGTAAACAAAACCCATGGTAACTTCTCAGATTTAGTGACTTGACCTTTGCACTCAATTTCAAATTGGCTGTACTGTTATGAAAGTCATCAATATACTAAAGTTTCTGGACTCTAACAGCATTTCTGTTGAGATCCTCTAATCAAGAGGGAGACTGAACAGGAGTCCTTCTTACCATATGCTCTGATGAGATGCAACAAATTTATTTAGGACCCACCATGCAGCCTGGGCAAGGCTTGAAGAAGCCTTCCTAAGTGTCAAGGTTTAAGCTGTAGGGGGTTATATATTTTCTGCTGCTTGATATCCAAATTTCTGTACATTCCTAGGGCACACTGCCTTCCCAACATAGACCATGATATTCAGTCACCCTTCACAGCATGGTTCTCCGGTCTTGTCTCTGGGAGTTAAAATCATTTGTATCATAATCAATGGTCATAACTTACAGTTGCTAAAAAAAGACCAAAAAAACTAATGGCTTCTGTTTACATATTAATAAACGGGCAAACAGCATAATAATCATACCTACTGTATGTGTGCACTTGTGCTGAAACTAAGATAAGCATCTATGTACATTATCTCATTTATTTTCAGAAGGATTATTTTAAGAAGATATTATTATTAGTCTTATTTTATAGTTGAGAAAAGTTAAATTTAATAAGGTAAAGTAACATGCCCAAGATGACACAGCTAAAAAGTGACATAAACAGCTTTTGAGTCCAAGTCCTACCTCATACTTAACATTTTCTCCTTTGAATCACTTTAGAGGTATATGTATGCAGTACATATATATGTGTATAATATATATACATGTGTGTGTGTGTAATAAATGGCTTATGACTAACAATTTATTAGGTCATGATAAGAATAACTAATTATAAGAAAATATATTTTTAAGCAGTGTTGCTTAATAAGGTATTCAAGATAAATGACAGAAAGTCTTAAGCAATAAATGCTTCTCTCTCAGAGAGAGAACCACTCTTTTTTAGCCACTTGGTTCTCTGTAACTTCAACAAGTGTAAAATAATTTTAATGGTGTGTTATGGAAGAGCAATGGTTTTAGACATTATGGGGAAAAGAATGGAAATGTTCAAGCTTCATGGAAGAACTTCATGTAGGATTGCAAAAGGCCATGCCAGTTCCCTTAGCTTTTCCATCTTTTTTTTTTTTTCATAAACTAAAAGATTGGAAACACAGCTGTGCCCTCTCTAGGGGTTTGTAACTTGGCTCTCTGCAAGTATATTTTTGATTTAGTAGTTGAAGTTTTTATCTCTTTTGTGATTTCTTTAAACTACAACATATTCATCATTAAAAGAAAAAGATGATACTTGAGAAGACAGAAATAAACGAATAGTTGACTTCCAGTTCTTCTTTGGTATTTGACATTGAATTGAATTCAAAGTTTAAACGTTACAAGGTGCATCCTTGTTGAGAAGAAAAGAGTGAAATCCTGTGTGTCTTGGGTTGATGTGACTTTTTTTTCCCAAAGAGCACTCGGTCTTAAAAGTTTAAAACAATGAGGAATCAACAGAAGACAAATGATCATCACACACACATGCGTGCACACACACAGTCTATTGATATGTATTTACTGACACTTCTGAAGACTGAGTTTAGAGCTATATGAACAATTCTGTTCTACTCAATTAATTTTTTGTTTAAAAACAAATAATTTTAACCGAAACACCAATGGATCAAAAACAGTAAGAAGTTTTCCCAAGTCTTTACTCTGCACATAAATGTTCTGGACCCATATTATTTTAACAAATTGATCTATTGTGGGAGACCCTAAACTATCAGTATGCATATAAACTAATATCTTAAACTAAGTTTTTCTTTGTAATACTCAGGACACTCTATCCTGCGGGCACAGAGCAGGGGCCCCTTTGCCAGAGTCTAAGGGTGGAATTTCTCCCAGTAATCTAATGAAGTCAGTACTATCCCTATCCTCGTCTGAAGATATGAAGAAAGGGACACATAACAGTTTATCTTACCAAGGATGGTCAGCTAATATGTGGTAGAGCCAGATCCAACCCAATCTAGTTAAATCTAGGAAACCAAGACTGAAAAACTGCACGGAGTACTATGACCCTTTTAGGACTACTGATGCCGAAGTTATCTGTTGCTTCCTTAGAGACCTCAGAGCTCTTCAATCTTCAACTCTGTCCTCTGCTGAGAGAGAGTTGATTGATGTCCTGTTGCTTTATCTAACCTCCTGCAAGATCTTTGCTCTGAACTTCTTCTGTATTTATTATATTTATTGCTTTCTTTTTTCCTTCCCTTCCCTTCTCTTCCTTTCCTTCCCTGTGATTACATTCATTGGTCTTCAGTCAATCCCACCAATTACTGTGTTTCAGATTATGCAATGCTAAATAAAAAATATTTTTTATTCTATTTGTCATTGTTCTTCATGAAGACACAGATTTTACATCAATAAATTGAATCATATAACTGTTAAATATGGAAATCACAATATTACTTTGATGAGTTATTTTTTAGTTTTATTTTTCTGTCTTGCCACATTTTAACCATTCATGGAAAACAGGAAGACTTAAATGTGTAGCATGTGATTAAACTTTATAGTCACTTTAGATTCTGATGAAAGTTTCCACATTGACAAAGCTACTCATCCAATTATTCAGGTTTCATTTTTGCTTACAAAAAGAAAGTACATATTGATTCTCATTGTCTTTGAAAACTGAGTGGTGAACAGAAGTGTTGTGGATTTTTTTCAGTGTGTATAAAAGTATTTTAATTTTACTTTTATAAAACAACTCTCTCCTATTTTGATGACCAAGTATTAATGAGTGTTATAGTTCCAGCGAAAGAGGGCAGTGCTGTGAGGGATACTCATAAAAATAATGGAACAAATTCCATAACCCACTGCAGGTTATTTAATTACTTTATAGTTTTAAAGAGAAATTTCTTAAAATTCTGTTTGCAATTACTTCAGAATGAGAGGTGAGTAAAATAAACTAGTGTCAGCCTATGTAGGGAAAACTTTTTAAATTGTATTTTTATGATTATGTTACCATCATGAGGAAAAAAGCAAGTCATACTATGCAGATTTTGACTGAGAACACACTATACATAAGAAATAAATTTGTGTTAGTGAGATCCTTGAGTATCAGTTAAACTTTGTTCCTTTGTAAAATAAAGCAACTGAGCTAATATTAATTACTCCCATTGATCTCAGTGTCTTATGAGAAAAGGAGTGTATGAGAAGTATGTTCATACCTTCCATGCAACAATCTGGGAAGGGAGAGATCAATAGGGTGCTTATCTTATAATCTTCAATACACTCTTACATTGAAATAAGATGGAAGAAACACTAAAAGAGAACTGATACTCTATTGTGGTTTAGAACAGATACTGTGTATAACTTCCTTATTTACTTAAGTGCTTTGAAGTGGAGATCAATTCTCCACCACAATGGAAAAAGCACCAAATGGGGGCCAACTAAAGCCAAAGATGGCCCTAAAGTGGGTTATTAAGATCATCTCCTTCATCAGCTACATGCAACCCAATGGAGTTTCTTAGACTTTTCTACTTGAAGATCATGGATGGGAGAATGCTAGGGTGAGGAGAATGGACAGGCATTTCATTACTTCCCTTTATTAAAAAAAAAAAATCTGTTGTAGGAGCACCTGGGTGGCTCAGTCAGTTAAGTATCTGACTCCTGATTTCAGCTCAGGTCATGATCTCACAGTTCGTGAGTTCGAGTCCCACGTTGGGCTCTGCGCTGATAATGCAGAGCCTGCTCGGGATTCTCTGTCTCCCTCTCTCTGCCTCTCCCCTGCTCACACTCTCTCTCTCTCTCACTCAAAAATAATAAACATTTTTTAAAAAAAGAACTGTTTAAAATAAATAAATAAATAAATAAATAAATCTCTTGTCCCCATAAAATATAAAATAGGTGTACATATGTGCACACGTGCAAACACACACACACACAGATTCTAAAGGTGATTGATTCTAAAAGCCATGTAGACAGGCTAAGAAGTAATTTTGATGAAATGGTTCCCTCCCCTAAAATTTTTATAGCTAATAACATTATTGAGCAACTATCCTATCATTACTTCACAAAAATATATAAAATGTCTCTTCAATTTTCAGAAATTCAGAATTCTGTTCACACTTTGTGTCTATATAGTATATCAAATCACATATTTCTTTGGCTTTTTGAAAAGAGTCTTTAGCATCAAAGATTTATTTCTTCTTCAGTAAGTAGCAATAAGGAGATGATAAAGATCCCAAAACAAAGTGTTGGATTCTATTTCTCTTGATTAGACAGTACAAGAGCAGAAGGAATTGTGCTTTCATTGGCTGATGATAACTATAAATGATAGTAAAGCTAGATATTAAATATGGAGTGTATATTATGCTGGATGCTTTATGCATCATCTCTTCTCTTTTTTTTAAATTTTTAATGCTTATTTATTTTTGAGAGAGAAAGCACGAGTGGGACAGAGGCAGAGAGAGAGGGAGACACAGAATCCAAAGCAGGCTCCAGACTCTGAGCTGTCAGCACAAAGCCTAATGTGGGACTCAAACCCATGAACAGTGAGGTCATGACCTGAGCTGAAGTCAGATGTTTAACTGACTGAGCCACCCACGTGCCCCTGTATCATCTCTTTAAATCCCCACCAAACAGTATGGTGGTTAGAGACTCTGGAACTAGACTAACCAGGTTTTAATTCTGATATCACCCTATCATGAACTGTGTGCCACTGAATGGGCTACTTAACTTTCTGTGACTCAGTTTTTCCATGTGCAAAATGCTGGTGTACTAATAATAGTATCTACTGCGTAGATTATGCAGTAGGGTTATTATGAAGATCTGGGATTGGTATTTGCAAAGTCAATCCCTGGCATATAGTAATACACAGAGTATAAAACCCTACAAGGCTGGAAATGTTTTCCCTATTTCAGATGAAGAAACTGAACCTCAGAGAGGCTTACTGATTTTCTTAGATTTTCTTAAGGGCCCGGGTTTGGTAGCAAGACTGGACATGAAGAGATTTCTGTAACAGACATTGCCAAGTCAGACTTATTAGTTATACTTATAGGAGTTTATAGGACTTAGCAACTGTTTAAACTTGGGAAGTAAAACACTTCTGAGTATGGCCGCACTCAACAAGAAAGCTAAAAACAAAACGCCATCTGTTACTTTTCGTTGAACCAAGGTGACAAGTTGCTGGCCACTTTCACAACGGCTTTTAGAACCAAACACCTGAAAAGCTTAGATGTATTTAGGTCGCTGTACTTCCATCTTGAACATTAATCTGTTTTTCACTCAGTCCTTTTTACAGAATGCAACATAAGTAAGGAGCATAACAATAAACATGAAGTTGTTCATAAAGATCAATGTGTTCTGTCATATCGTTTGCAGGGATAATTTTGTGTGAGTTTGCCCCTCTACCCCTGAAATCTGTACAATCACAATTGAAGCAAACATTCTTAGAAGTCAATGCTCCTGTGAAGCTAAAAAGCAATTCAGAAAGGGCTTCCCAGGAGCGCATTCTGCAATTTGGGGAGGAGTGAGTATCTTTTTACAAAATCGCTTTTGTAAGCCTACGTGTTTTATTCTATTGAGTCTCGGTGTATAAGAAAAAGGTGGTGTGTTGAAGAGTTTGCCTGCTTTTGTTTACTCCTCATTTATGTGGTGTAGTAACAGAATCAGCCAAAGGAATTTCAATTAATTCAAAGGCGTCTAATAATAAAGCTGTTGTTATGTGAAAGAAACTAGGCATTATGGCAGCAACTAAATGCCTTGAGCATCAGGAATATTTCAGGTTTCTAGAGAAAGCCAAAACATCACAAGGGCTTCATTCTGCCCTCTGCCTTCAGCCCCCACTGATCTTAATGGCTCTCAAACACAGACATCCAAGATTTTTGTCCCATGTAGGGGATGAGTAGCCAAGTGGCTTTTTGATGGGTCGCTGTGTGGCATCCATGAGGAGGGGAAAGGGGATGATGACTCAGAACATGACCAACTGAAACGCCAATTTTATACGAGTTTTGTATTTTTTAGAAAGCCTTTCTTAAGCACACTTAGGTGGTCTAATTTATAAAACAGCTTTGTCTTCTATTAATGAGTAATCCTACAAATGGGAAAGGCACCAAATAAACTACAGAGTGACTTAAATGGAGTTTACCCCTCATAAGTTCCTGATGTCTCAATAAATTAAATCATCAGAAGCTTATTTGCCTCAAATGCTCAGTTACTTTGTTCAATGGGTCTAAACAAGTCAGAGGTAGAGAACTGAGGGCTGGACGACAGGGCACAGCGTTAAGTATTAGAGGAGATAGGGAGACATCGCTAATTGAATCTTTGATTGAAAGACTAAATTTTCCTGAAAATCAATCCATGGGAACCATTTCCATGGGGGATTTCCACTATATGGCATTTGAGCACAAAAAGAATGAAGGACAGATGCCTGGGTGGCTCATTTGGTTAAGTGTCTGACTTCAGCTGAGGTCATGATCTCATGGTTCTTGAGTTCGAGCCCCGTGTTAAGCTCTGTGCTGACAGCTCAGAGCCTGGAGCCTGCTTCAGATTCTGTTTCCCTGTCTCTCTCTCTCTCTCTCTCTCTGCCCCTTCCCCCACTCAATTCTGTCTTTCTCTCTCGAAAATAAATAAACATTAAAAAAATTCTTTTTAAATGATGAAACAGTAAAATGATGGAAACAATAGCAATGGTAAATTGGTATTTTCATTACTTTTTTGGGTTGTAAGGAAATATATATTGATTATAAAACAAATCTGGAAATTAGAGAAAGCCATTAAGAGAAAAATAGAAGTCCAGTTCCTTAGAGAGTAATATTTATTGTCCTATTACAAATATAATATATACTTCAATATAAAAATAACTTTGAAGCTGAAGAAAATAATGAAAAACGTTATTCATGATCCTCATATCAAGGATTAACTAGTCACTCTTGACTGATCAGTTGATGTGAAAAACTTTGTTACATTAAGGACATTTAAAACTTAATAATTTTTGTAAAATCAGCTTAAAATACTAGATTTAAACAAGCCCAGCCTAATTAATACCAAGGTAAGATGATCATGCAATCATTTCACATTTTAAATACAAGCGTGTCATGCAAACATTCAAGGGTGTCCATGGATCATTCTCTTCATGGAGTCAAATTTAAGAAGCACAGTTAAGTATCATAA
Source organism: Panthera uncia (assembly GCF_023721935.1). Taxonomy (NCBI): domain Eukaryota; kingdom Metazoa; phylum Chordata; class Mammalia; order Carnivora; family Felidae; genus Panthera; species Panthera uncia. The sequence continues at coordinate 117,205,490 of NW_026057577.1, forward strand.
ATAAGTAGAAAAAATTGTATCTGATAGAGCCCTCGATAGTCAATATCCAACCCCACACTATCACTTTCTAGAGACCCTTTATTTACTGCTTGATTCTCCATACCCAGTAGCAGTAGGTCAGAAACCTCTTGCAATTGAAACAGCAAATTTTCTTTTCATTCTTTAAACTCTTAATATGCAATTTAAATTTAGAAGCTCTGGACAATTGTATTCCCAACCTCAATCCAATGCCTTCTACCTTTTTAGCCTGTCTTTCTAAACACCAAGAAAGCACAAAGATCAACTTTCCTCTCCTCAGAGTGTTGGGAGGGAGAGAAATTCAATTGCAAATAACTGTGTATGTGTGTGTGTGTCTGTGTGGGTGTAGGAGATGCAGAAAGGAAAAACTGTGAAGACTTTCCTGGTAGTTTATTTTTCACCTGCCATATGATCAAACTTTGGAGTTTTGTAAGATTCTTTTTGCAATGTTCCATTTTCACTATAAAGTTGAGGTGTATTGTTTTTTTTATTATTGTTATGGCCTAGGTACTATGAAATATCCATTGAGCCACATTAAAACATTGCAAAATAGTTGAATATAGGGATGTGTGTGTGTGTGTGTGTGTGTGCACGTGTGCATACGTGCATGCATGCTGGATAAATGTATCACTATTTTTGTGAATATATAAATACGTATCAGTACAAGGTTAAGGAAGGGAGGTTTGGAACTTAAATAAATAAACAAATTGACAAATATTCATCAAGAGCAGGAATATCCAGGATATTCTTTTGTATTTATCAGAAACCTATCTATAGGCAGGAAAATGTTTTCATAAGAAAACGCTAGATTGAGTTATAAATACTTCTGCAAATAGGAGAATTATTATAATCTTGAATGAAAATGAAATCAAAATGAAATAATATGATAAAAAAGGAAAAATAGAACTTTTTAAAAAGAAAAACTCAAACATATTCAAAGAAAAGAACAATGAAGTTAATGGGAATTTTATGTCTTTCCATTATTACCTTATATGGAATGCAGACCATACATGGTAAGAATTCAATTAAGAGTCAACTAGTGGCATTAAATGTAGGTTTAAAGAGGTGTTATTACAGCTTAAATTATAGTTTATATCAACTCTCCTTTGTGGATATTAGAGTGATTCCCTTCTGAATAACAACATTTTCATTGGAAAAATAGGCAAAATTCCAGATATGTAAGGAGAAACACGTTTTTTACACATGCCACAGGACTATCAAAATTACAAAGTTAACTGAGTTATTTGACAACAAAATTTACTCTGTTCTGGAACATACTAAGTTATCCTAGTTGATTACCTACAGTTCCCCTTAAATTTGACATGCCTGAGGGAGGGGCCAAGATGGCAGAACAGCATGGAAGTTTTTTGTGTGTCTCACATCCGTGAAATACAGCCAGACCAACACTAAACCATCCTACATACCTAGAAAACGGACTGGAGGATTAACACAACAATCTGCACAACCTGAACCACAGAATTCAGCAGGTATGTGGCGCAGAGAAGTGAACTTGGGGAGCGAGAGGCACAGGAAGGGAGGTGCTTTTGCGAGCGGAGAGAGGACGGAGACTGGGGGCCGGGGAGAATACGGGAAAAGCATCCCTCCCCAAAAGCAGCTGGAGAGAAAGTGGAATATTGGAAACAGCCGCAGGGACTAAACTAAAAAGGGAGAAAGGAGAAAGGAAAGCGTTTAAACTCCTTTAAGACTGTAAACAAGGGGAGCGCAGAGGCTGCAACTCCGCAGCTACATACCTGGTGGTGCTCTGGTGGGAAAGCTGAATCCCCAGGAACGGAGTGGGGTCTGGGAGGTTCTCAGGCCACACGGGGAAAAGCGGCTCCACTGCTGGAAGGACATTTGGTAGAGACTGTTGAAGCCACCTGGTCCCAGCAGACCCCGGAAGGCAGCCACATTCGCTGGTGCTGGGGCAAGGTTGTTGAGGGTGAAGCCTGGTGCCAGATGTGTGTTGCGATTTTCCATGGTCCCTGAAACGCTGAGTCTATACTGTCTCGTGGTTTTTTGGGGGGGGCAGGCTGGCACCTTGCCTCAGTCTTGGGGCACCGGCAGCAGCAGGGTCCAGCAAGCGTTCCTGGATTCAGCCTGCATTCGGCCATTGCTCTTTCGGCCATTGTTCGGTGAGACCCTCCCGCAGAGGGGCGGAACGGGTCAAAGCGGCAGTCCTTCAGAAGTAAGGGGCTGGGAAAAGCAGCCGCATCTGAGACAAACCTCGGGAGACAGGTACTGTATGGGGCCTGGTCACGGAGAGTGAAAAAGCAGGGAGTAAACGAAAGCTGAAGACAGAGGATGGGTACACCATTGCTGGTCCGGGAGAACAGACTGGGTAGCTGGGGGGCGCCATTTTCACCACTACCGCACATGCGCATACACACCTACAAGTGCCACAACACTCCAACTCGGTAGGCTAGTAGCGCCATCTAGTGGCAAGCAGAGTCATTACACTGAACCCCGCCCAACGGGGCCAACCTCGCTCTTCAAGAACACAAGTCTCACCGCTGGCTTAGTTTATGGACTATAAAGCACTACATAGACTGACTTCTAGGGGAAAATGAGGTAATTTCAGTCCTACTTCAATCTGTTAGCAGATCCATCTATTCAATTTTCTTTTTTTTTTCTCTTTTACACTTCTTTTTCTTGAATACAGAAAGAGAAAAACTTTATTATTATTTTCAATTTTTATTAAAAATATTTTTCTTTAATTTTTATTACTAATATTTTTTACTTTTGTGTAAATTTTTTCAAATTCTATTTTACTTCCAATATTTTATTTTAGTCTACCTCAGTGTGTTCACCTTTTCAAATTTTCAAACAATAGCCTTTTTTTCTTTTTCTTTTTTTCTCTTTTTCACTTCTTTTCTTTTTCTTGAATATAGAAAAAGAAAAAATTCATTTTTAATTTTTAATAAAATATTTTCTTTAAATTTTTTCTACTATATTCTTTACTTCTGTGTATATTTTTGCAAATTCTATTTTACCTCCGTCATCTCATTTTAGTCTACTTCAGTGTATTCATTTTTTCAATTCTCAAATGATTTCCTCTTTTCTTTTTTTTCATTCTCCCCCCTCCTTTTTTTTTCTCTGATCAAACCATTTTCAACACCCAGAGCAAAACACACCTAGAATCTAGCATCATTTATTCAAATTGTGTGTATGTGTTTAATTTTTTAATTGATATTTTTTAATTTAATTTTTTTATTTTAATTTTTCTACCTCATTAATTCCTTTTCTCCCTTCAAAATGACGAAACAAAGGAATTCACCCCAACAGAAAGAGCAGGAAGAAACGACAGCCAGGGATTTAACCAACACAGACACAAGCAAGATGTCTGAACCAGAATTTAGAATCACGATAATAAGAATAATACCTGGAGTTGAAAATCGATTAGAATCCCTTTCTGCAGAGATAAAACAAGTAAAAAATAGCCAGAATGAAATTTAAAAGACTATAATTGAGCTGCAATCACGGATGGTTGCAGTGGCGGCAAAGATGGATGAGGCAGAACAGAGAATCAGCAATATAGAGGACAAACTTATAGAGAATAATAAGCAGAAAAAAAAAGAAGGAGATTAAGGCAAAAGAGCACGATTTAAGAAGTAGAGAAATCAGTGACTCATTAAAAAGGAATAACATCATGGGGCGCCTGGGTGGCACAGTCGGTTAAGCGTCCGACTTCAGCCAGGTCACGATCTCGCGGTCCGTGAGTTCGAGCCCCGCGTCAGGCTCTGGGCTGATGGCTCGGAGCCTGGAGCCTGTTTCCGATTCTGTGTCTCCCTCTCTCTCTCTGCCCCTCCCTCGTTCATGCTCTGTCTCTCTCTGTCCCAAAAATAAATAAAAAACGTTGAAAAAAAAATTTAAAAAAAAAAAAAAAAAAAGGAATAACATCAGAATCATAGGGGTCCCAGAAGAAGAAGAGAGAGAAATAGGGGTAGAAGTGTTATGTGAGCAAATCATAGCAGAAAACCTTCCTAACCTGGGGAAAGACATCAAAATCCATGAAGCACAGAGGACCCCCATTAGATTCAATAAAAACCGACCATCAACAAGGCATAACAGTCAAATTCACAAAATACTTAGAACATCATGAAAGCAGCAAGGGGAAAAAAGTCCCTAACCTACAAGGGAAGACAGATCATGTTTGCAGCAGATCTATCCACAGAAACTTGGCAGGCCAGAAAGGCTTTGAATGACACACTGGACCAAATGGACTTAACAGTGGGCTGAATCAGAAAAATATGCAGCCAAGAATTCTTTATCCAGAAAGGCTGTCATTCAAAATAGAAGGAGAGATAAAAAGTTTCCCAGACAAACAAAAATTAAAGGAGTTTGTGACCACTAAACCAACCCTGCAAGAAATTTTAAGGGGGACTCTCTGAGGAGAGAAAAGATGAAAAAATATCTATATCTATCTATCTATCTATATCTATATCTATATCTATATCTATATCTATATCTATATCAAAAGCAACAAAGATTGGAAAGGACCAGAGAACACCACCAGAAACTCCAACTCTACAAGCGTCTTAATGGCAATAAATTCATATCTTTCAGTACTTACTCTAAATGTCAATGGACTCAATGCTCCAATCAAAAGACACAGGGTAACAGAATGGATAAGAAAACAAGATCTATCTATATGCTGTTTACAAGAGACCCACTATAGACTTAAGGACACCTTCAGATTGAAAATAAGGGGATGGAGAACCATCTATCATGCTAATGGTCAACAAAAGAAAGCCAGAGTAGCTATACTTATATCAGACAATCTAGACTTTAAAATAAAGACTGTATCAAGAGATGCAGAAGGGCATTATATCATAGTCAAGGGGTCTATCCACCAAGAAGACCTAACAATGGTAAATATTTATGCCCCCAACATGAGAGCACCCAAATATATTAATCAGTTAATCACAAACATAAACTCATAGATAGTAAGACCATAATAGTAGGAGACTTCAACACCCCACTCACAGCAATGGACAGATCATCTAATCAAAAAAATCAACAAGGAAACAATGGCTTTGAATGACACACTGGACCAAATGGACTTAACAGATATATTCAGAACACTTCATCCTAAAGCATCAGAGTATACATTCTTCTCCAGTGCACATGGAACGTTCAGCAGAATAGCCCATATACTGGGCCACAAAACAGCCCTAAGTGTGTACAAAAAGATCGAGATCATACCGTGCATATTTTCAGACCACAACACTATGAAATCGAAATCAACCACAAGAAAAAATTTGGAAAGGTAACAAATACTTGGAGACTGAAGAACATCCTACTAAAGAATGAATGGGCTAACCAAGAAGTTAAAGAGGAAATTAAAAAGTATATGGAACACAACGAAAATGATAACACCACAACCCAAAACCTCTGGGACACACCAAAGGTGGTCATAAGAGGAAAGTATATAGCAATCCAGGCCTTCCTAAAGAAGAAAGATAGATCTCAGATACACAACCTAACCTTACACCTTAAGGAGCTGGAAAAAGAACAGCAAATAAAACCCAAAACCAGCAGAAGACAGGAAATAATAAAGATTAGAGCAGAAATTAATGCTATCGAAACCAAAAAAACAGTAGAACAGATTAATGAAACCAGAAGCTTGTTCTTTGAAAGAATTAACAAAAATGATAAACTATTAGCCAGTCTGATCAAAAAGAAAAAGGAAAGGACCCAAATAAATAAAATAAAGAACAAAAGAGGAGAGATCACAACCAACACAGCAGAAATAAAAACAATAAGAGAATATTATGTGCAATTATATGCCAATAAAATGGGCAATCTGGATGAAATGGAAAAATTCATAGAAACATATACACTACCAAAACTGAAACAGGAAGAAATAGAAAATTTGAACAGGCCCATAACCAGTAAGGAAATTGAATTAGTAATAAAAAATTTGCCAAAAAGCAAGAGTCCAGGGCCAGATGGCTTTCCAGGGGAATTCTACCAAACATTTAGGAAGAGTTAACACCTATTCTCTTGAAGCTGTTCCAAACAATAGAAACAGAAGGAAAACTTCCAAACTCTTTCTATGAAGTCAGCATTACCTTGATTCCAAAATCAGAGACCCCAATAAAAAGGAAAACTATAGACCAATTTCCCCGATGAACACGGATGCAAAAATCCTCAACAAGATATTAGCCAACCAGATCCAACAATACATTAAAAATATTATTCACCATGACCAAGTGGGATTTATACCTGGGACGCAGGGCTGGTTCAATATCCACAAAACAATGAACGTGATTCATCACATTAATAAAAGAAAGGACAAGAACCATATGATCCTCTCAATAGATGCAGAGAAAGCATTTGACAAAATACAGCATCCTTTCTTGAGAGAAACCCTCAAGAAAGTAGGGATAGAAGGAGCATACCTCAAGATCATAAAAGCCATATATGAATGACCCAATGCTAATGTCATCCTCAATGGGAAAAAACTGACAGCTTTCCCCCTAAGGTCAGGAACAAGATAGGGATGTCCACTCTTGCCACTGTTATTCAACATAGTATTGGAAAATCTTAGCTTCTGCAATCAGACAACACAAAGAAATAAAAGGCATCCAGATCGGCCAGGAGGAGGTCAAACTTTCACTCTTCACAGATGACATGATACTCTATATGGAAAACCCAAAAGATTCCACCAAAAAACTGCTAAAACTGATTCATGAATTCAGCAAAGTTGCAGGATATAAAATCAACACACAGAAATCGGTTGCATTCCTATACACCAATAATGAAGCAACAGAAAGAGAAATCAAGGAATCGATCCCATTTACAGTTGCACAAAAACCATAAAATAGATAGGAATAAATCTAACCAAAGAGGTGAAAAATCTATATGCTGAAAACTATAGAAAGCTTATGAAAGAAATTGAAGAAGACACAAAGAAATCGAAAAAGATTCCATGCTCCTGGATAGGAAGAACAAATATTGTTAAAATGTCAATACTACCCAAAGCAATCTACATATTCAAAGCAATCCCTATCAAAATAACACAAGTATTCTTCACAGAGCTAGAACAAATAATCCTAAAATTTGTATGGAACCAGAAAAGACCCTGAATAGCCAAAGCTGTCTTGAAAAAGAAAACCAAAGCAGGAGGCATTGCACTCCCAGACCTCAAGACATATTACAGAGCTGTAATCATCATGACAGTATGGTACTGACACAAGAACAGACACTCAAATCAATGGAACACAATACAGAACACAGAAATGGACCCACAAACGTATGGCCAACTAATCTTTGACAAAGCAGGAAAGAATATCCAATGGAATAAAGACAGTCTCTTCAGCAAGTGGTTCTGGGAAATCTGGACAGTGACATGCAGAAGAATGAACCTGGACCACTTTCTTACACCATACACAAAAATAAACTCAAAATGGATGAAAGACCTCAGTGTAAGACAGGAAGCCATCAAAATCCTCGAGGAGAAAGCAGGCAAAAACCTCTTTGATCTTGGCTGCAGCAACTTCTTACTCAACACGTCTCTGGAGGCAAGGGAAACAAAAGCAAAAACGAACTACTGGGTCCTCATCAAAATAAAAATCTTCTGGACAGCGAAGGAAACCATCAGCAAAACTAAAAGGCAACCGACAGAATGGGAGAAGATACTTGCAAATGACATATCAGATAAAGGGTTAGTATCCAAAATCTATAAAGAACTTTTTAAACTCAACACCCAAAAAACAAATAATCCAGGGAAGAAATGGGCAAAAGACATGAATAGACACTTCTCCAAAAAAGACATCCAGATGGTGAACAGATACATGAAAAAATGCTCAACATCACTTATCATCAGGGAAATACAAATCAAAACCACAATGAGATACCACCTCACACCTGTCAGAATGGCTAACATTAACAACTCAGGCAACAACAGATGTTGGTGAGGATGTGGAGAAAGAGGATCTCTCGTGCATTGTTGATGGGAATGCAAGCTGGTGTAGCCACTCTGGAAAACAATATGGAGGTTCCTCAAAAAACTAAAAATAGAACTACCCTATGACCAAGCAATTGCACTACTAGGCATTTATCCACGGGATACAGGTGTGCTGTTTCAAAGGGACACATGAACCCCATGTTTACAGTAGCACTGTCAACAATACCCAAAGTATGGAAAGAACCCAAATGTCCATCCATGGATGAATGGATAAAGAAGATGTGGTATATGTATACAATGGAGTATTACTTGGCAATCAAAAAGAATGAAATCTTGCCATTTGCAACTACGTGGATGGAACTGGAGGGTATTATTCTGTGAAATTAGTCAGTCAGAGGAAGACAAAAATCATATGACTTCACCCATATAAGGACTTTAAGAGACAAAACAGATGAACATAAGGGAAGGGAAACAAAAAGAATATGAAAACACTGAGGGGCACAAAACAGAAGAGACGCATAAATATGGAAAACAAACTGAGGGTTGCTGGAGGGGTTGTAGGAGGGGGGGATGAGCTAAATGGGTAAAGGGCACTAAGGAATCTACTCCTGAAATCATTGTTGCACTATATGCTAACTAATTTGGAAGTAAGTTTTTAAAAATAAAATAAAATAAAATAAAATAAAATAAAATAAAATAAAATAAAATAAAATAAAATAAAAATTTGACATGCCTGAGTAACCAGCTGGTCTGACTAAAATGTAGATTCTTGGGGCACGTGGGTGACTCAGTTGGTTAAGCATAGAACTCTTGATTTTTGCTCAGGTCATGATCTCACGGTTGGTGAGATCGAGCCCCATGTGGGGCTCTGCACTCAGTGCGGAGCCTGCCTGGTATTCTCTCTCTCCCTCTCTCTCTCTACCCCTCCCCTATTCCTGTGCACTCTCTCTCTCTAAAAATAAATGAATAAACATTTTTAAAAAGAGTAGATTCTTACTCAGTAGGTACATGGTAGGCTGAGATTCTGCCTTTTTAAGGTCCTCCCACATGTTGTTGCCACAAGTTGTTAGTGCTGCCAGTCAAGTCTTGTACCATACCTTGCTTAGCAGTGAGTATACCCGCCTTATCCTTTAGCACTTTCTGTGTTGGTGGAAGTATTTATATCTGTGAATGGCTATTGAACACTTGCAGTGTGGCGACTGCGACTGGGGAATGGAATTTTTATTTCATAAAATTTAATTAAATTTATATAACCACATAGGACTGGTAGCTACCTATTGAACAGTGCAGGACTCTACACAATATAATTCATCAGAAAAGTGTCACTTATGTATAATTTGTGTAAATGCACACTATCGGCAGATGTGTTATACTTTATAAGTCTTTGTGAGAACACAGGTGTACTAGCTGTGGAACAATGCACTTCACTGAATTCTTTGGGTGAAATTTACTATCCTGATAGTTACTTACTGGGAAAGTTCATTTTGGAGTGTTCAGAATTTCACCTGCTGAAGACTGGAAAATAGAAAATGAGTCATCAAGAAATGTTGCAGATTACCAAGGATATTTTAAGGCAAAATAAATTGTTCCTGTTTTTTCTTTTCCTTTCAACTGAGTGAAATAATCACCGCAAGCATATACACAATAGAAACAAGCGTCATATGCAATCAGAACCATAGTTGCCAAGATGATTCCAATTTCAGATAGGCTTTTATGCTATGATTGTTTCCAACAGGATAATGGCAACATCAAAGTCATTTCTGAGCCATGTGACGAGGGAGCTACAAGTCATGAACTCGAAGCCCAGACATTTGAGTTATAAGCTAAATTCTGGTTTTATCCTGGTATCACTCACTCTCATCTTGGCCTTGGGGAAGGTGCTACTCATCATAATATTCAGCTCACATGCATAAACATGGAAACATAATGGCAAAGGGTGATATGAATATTCATTGCTGAAATAAGTATAATTACAATGATGCCAGTAATGGTGATGAGAATAAGACTATGGTACCCTTATCAATTATTTTGAAGTTTACAAAGTACTTACACATACTATTCTTATTGATTTTGAGTTAAGATAGTAAACAAAGTGCCTAAGAAAAACAGCTGTTTTAATTTTTGTGGGACTTTTGTTGCTGTTGTTGTTAATATGCTGCCAAAGAATATACCATTATAATCACAAGCTCCTTTGGTGATGTGTTTTGATGCTTCACAGCTGCCATCCTCCCCCTCCTCCCCTTCCTACATCCTAATCCTCCTTTTCTCCCTACTCCTGCTCTTCATCATTCTCGTCACCTTCATTTACATGACAATGTCCCTAACGACTAGAGTAGAAATATCAATATTTTTCATGTCTACCAGAAATCCAGTGGTGTTTTATGCAAGAATAAAGATACCTTTCGATTGACAAGAATTGTTTTTCCTCCCCTAAAACCTACCTCTTACAAAAGCCTTTTTTGATAAGGGTAAAAAATTTAATTCCAAAATCCATAAAATTGCAAAAAATATCAATGAGTACTTTGGGTTGCTAATAAGCATCCAAAAACCCAAGAGTAATATTAGAATCAAACAAAAACAACTAAAACATATTGCATAAAACAATGTCCATGTCCCTAGATAAATTTTATCTTTAAAGCTCTGCCTTTGAAAATCATAAACAGAATTCGGACCTCTGAAAATGTACTCAGCAAAGGAATATGATCTTGCTACAATTTTAAAATTATAAACTGTCTTTAGCCCAATCAATGTGATTTGGTGTTCAAGGGATATGAACAAAAGGGCATCTGAAATCTTTATACTTATAATGAAGAAAGCAAAGTCAAATATGTGCACATTATTTGTGTTTGAAATATTCTAAAATGGAGTCAAGATCATTTCAGTCTGATCTTTGGCAGATTTTTATTAACATTTCTAAGCTTTTTAAAAGAGTTCTATTGCCTTCTAACACAAAGAAGGAGAGGCTATAAATTCAGTTACAAAAACCGAAACATATGCCATCTGATCCTGAAAATGTAACAGCCATGAAAGTATCCAATATTAGTGCTTTCTTACTGGCTTCTGAGACTTTCTTTCCTTAACACATGTTTCTATTGTACATAATCTCTTCTGATTTGGGTCCAGAATTTTTACCAGTGTTGGTTTTAAATGAGCAGATAATCCATTTGGGTTCTGTTTCAGAATGTCAATAGGTGACCTTAATTAAGTTTTTATACTAAGCATGTACAGTTCTGCACATTGACCAAATCCTATAGGAGAGAGTGGAAATAATATTTTTGTTTATTTGGTAGGATTAAATGTGTATACAATTTGTAAATTGATACATTTGTCTTGGTTCTTTGCTTCCAGGATCTCAAATGCATACTCTATTTAAGATTAAAGATGCATTCTTTTTTTCAATTTATTACAACCAATATGAGTTAAAATGTTTACTTTGCACGGTATTCAATTCTTGAAAGCTGAAGAATTAAGGAACATTTTTTACATAGGTCAAAATATCTTTAATTTCAAGGCTGTTAGACAGTTATGATGCCATTAGATTACTGTGTATCCAATAAAGTTTTACCATGGACATATATTTATGAATGTAGAAAAATGTTTTGAACCATACACTTATTGAGTGCTAATTGGTCTATATTTTCATAAAGAGAAACATAGAAATATACATGCAAACATGATACCAAATGTCTGTAAAGTTATATGTCAAAATTGTAATAGTGGTGATTATTTATAGAATTATAATTGGCTTTAATTCTCCATATACTTTTTGAAGTTTTGGGTGTTAAGCATACACTACATTCTACCTAGAAAATATTTTAGGTGCACATGTACATATGTGAAATTTCTCTTTCTTCTAAGAAATTTTTCTCTGAAATCCATTTCCCTATAGGGATTTTACAGGGTTTTAACCACAAATACCATTAATGAGCTTATTTTTTATCGTATTACAAGATTTTCTGCTAAAATATAACCTCCATTCTTTAATTCTTGCTAACACAAACAATTGACTTCAAGATTACTACAAACATCAAAGTTGACAGAGCAAGGGCCTTATTCTAACAATTAAGGTTTTGTAGCACAATAAAATTGCCATGGATAAAGCTGTTGCCTTTTAAATGCTTAAAGATGATTTAATTTCAGCCATAACCATGCAAAAGCATTGCTCAGAGAGTTTTATCCCCTGATGGCTGAGATGAAAGAGTTTTACTGTTTGTTTACTTCTTCAAGGAAAACAAAATACCATTGAGACAATGTATTAGGCAATTTAACAATTGACAGTTGGAAAATTAGGCAATTTAACAGTATGAATCACTAAATACTCCTTCTGGGGAACAATTTATCCTGCTGTATTCTGTGAAATACTGAGAGCTAGTTTAGTTAGCAAAGTTGGTGATAATCATGATAATCTGTAGTAGTCAATTCAATTCAATTCAGCAAGTACTCATGAACAAACACTGGGTTTTACTAGGCTTTGAGTCTACTCATATACAGTGACTGCTCTGGAGACAGAATTCACCTTTGAAATCTGGATCCAGGACTTCATAACTCTGAGACTCTGGGACAAGTTAAGCAACCTCTTTCTGCTTCAATTTCCTCGGGTATAAAATAGGGATTATAACTACGTAATAAGGTTAAGTATGCTAGAAACGTGAGGGCCCAACTGAATTTTACCAAGCAAAATGTCATCTTTCCAAATGCATATAGTATGTCTTCAGCATAACCTATCTGGAAAGGTAATTAATAGATAAGCTCACAAAGTTTCTCAAGTTAGTCTCAAACTAATTTTTTTAAAAGCTCCCATATTTAATCAAGGAAGTCATGGTACTTATCACCCTGTACTATAATATGCCTGGGAAATATTTATATGTATCTTTGATAAAGAGAATTCTAAAACAAAATTATGTCATTGTAATCTGTAACCAGCATAAGAATGAGTATCAAGCTGAAAGTGTTAAATCTTTCTTCACTGTCCTTTAACAATTTTTGACTAATTTTATAATTCTCTGCCAGTTTTAGGTTTTAAATTCCAATCCACCCGAATCCACTTTAAATTGTTAAACTCGATTGTGGGCGGAGCTAACACTGTGGAGTAGTAGGACCATGGACTTGCCTCATCCCTCATCCCTCCAACACAGCAAGATAAATATCAAATAATTCTGCATACACAAGAAATCAATCTGAGGACTGACAGAACAAACTGCCCAACTAGAGAGAGAGAGAGAAGACGACACATTGTGGAAGGTAGGAGGTGCAGAGACATGGTTTGGGGGAGAAATAGGTCAAGGGTGTCGTCGAGAGGAGGGAGATCTGGTTATGGAAGGGGGGCAGAGAGAGACAGAGAGAGAGGACTGTACAAGAAAAACAGTTCCCCAAGCCATTGACTGGGAAAATGAGAGGTGCTGATTTTCATGAGTTTTTATAACCATTGGGGCTCAAAGACTGGAGCTTAAGAGGTGGGAGGCATGACCTGTATTGAGCCTGGTGGGCCCACACTGCTCTTGTGGGGGAGGGCAGGTGGCTGATCTGAGGGTTCCCTGGGTCACACTGGGAGAGACAATTCCCCCTTCTTGGAGCACAACCAGGAGAGGGGGCACTGCCATTGTGGAGACAAAAGAGTCTGCAGGTGCCATTTCCCTCCCCTGCCCCTAACCATAAACTAACATCAATAAGTAGCATAGCACAAACACTCACAGCCTTTCCTAATCTGGGGAAGGACACAGACATCAAAATCCAAGAAGCACAGAGAACTCTGTTGGATTCAACAAAAACCAACATCACAAAGGCATTTCATTGTCAAATTCACAAAATACACAGGCAAGGAAAGAATTAGGAAAACAGCAAAGGAAAAAAGTCCTTAACCTACAAGGGAAGACAGATTAGGTTCACACCATATCTGTCCACAGAAACTTGGCGGGGCAGAAGGGAGTGGCAGGATGCTAAATTGGAAAAATATGCAGCCAAGAATTCTTTATCCAGCAAGACTGTCATTCAAAATAGGAGAGATAAAGAGTTTCCCATACAAACAAAAACTAAAGGAGTTTGTGACCACTAAACCAGCCCTAAAAGAAATTTTAAGGGGGACTCTTTAAGTGGAGAAAAAACAAAACAAAACAAAAAAGACCAAAAGCAACAAAGACTATAAAGGACCAGGGAACATCAGAAACATCAACACTACAGAAAGCACAGTTGCACTAATTCATATTTTCAATAATCCTGTAAATGTAATTGGACCAAATGCTCCAATCAAAAGAAATTGGGTATCAGAATGTATAAGAAAACAAAACCCATCTTTGTGCTGCCTACAAGAGACTCTTAGACCTAAAGACACCTGCAGATTGAAAGTAATGGGATGGAGAACCACTTATCATGCTAATGGATGTCAAAAGAAAGCCAGAGTAGCCATATTTATATTAGACAAACTAGATTTTAAAACAAAGATTATAACAAGAAATGAAGAAGGGCGTTATATCATAATTAAGTGGTCTATCCACCAGCAAAATCTAACAATTGTCAATATTTTTGCCCCCAACTTGAAAGAACCCAAATATACAAACCAATTAATAACAAATATAAAGGAAATCATTGATAATAATACAATAATAGTAGGGGACTTTAAGACCACACTGACATCAATGGACAGACCATCTAGACAGAAAATCAACAAGGAAACAATGGCTTTGAATGGCACACTGGACCAGATGGGCTTAACAGATATATTTAGAACATTTCGTCCTAAAGCAGCAGAATACACACCCTTTTTGAGTGTTCATGGGACTTTCCCCAGAATAGATCACATCCTGGGTTCACAAATCAGGCCTCAAGTAGTACAAAAAGATTGAGATCATATCATGCATATTTTCTGAACACAATGCTATGAAACTTGAGGTCAATCACAAAAAAAAAAAAAAAAAATTGGAAAGACCACAAATACATGGAGCTTAAGGAACATGCTACTAAGGAATGAATTGTCAGCCAGGAAATTAAGAAAGAAATTTAAAAATACATGGAAACAAATGAAAATGAAAACATGATGGTCCAAAACCTTTGGGAGGCAGCAAAAGCAGTCATAGAAAGTAAAGAATATAGCAGTATAGCCCTACTTCAAGATGGAACAAAAATCTCAAATACACAATCTAACCTTGCACCCAAAGGAGCTGGAAAAAGAACAACAAATGAAGCCTAAAGCCAGCAGAAGAAGGGGAATAATCAAAATTAGAACAGAAATAAATGATATAGAAACAAACAACATCAATAACAAAAACAAAAACAGTAGAACAGATCAATGAAACCAGGTACCAGTTCTTTGAAAAAATTAATAAAATTGATAACCCCTAGCCAGATTTATCAAAAAGAAAAGAGAAAGGACCCAAATAAATAAAATCACAATGAGAGAGGTGAGGTAACAACCAACATCACAGAAATACAAACAATTGTAGAGAATATTATGAAAAATTACATGACAACAGACGGGACAAGCTGGAAGAATTGGATAAATTCCAAGAAATGAATAAACTACCAAAACTGAAACAGGAAGAAATAGAAAACTTGACACAGACTGGTGATCAGCAAAAAAAAAAAAAAAAAGAATCGGTAATCGAATCTCCCAACAAACAAAAATCCAGGGCCAAATGGCTTCACAAGGGAATTCTATCAAATATTTATGAAAGAGTTAATACCTATTCTTCTCAAATTGTTCCAAAAAATAAAAATGGAAGGAAAATTTCCAAAACTCCAAAACCTGACAAAGATCCCATTAAAATAGAGAATTTTAGGCCAATATTCCTAATGAATGTTGATGCAAAAATCCTGAACAAAATACTAGCAAATCAAATCTAACAGTATATTAAAAGAATCATTCACCATGATCAAGTTGGATTTATTCCTGGGTGCAAGGGTGGTTCAACATTCACAAATCAACAATATACCACATTAATAAAAGAAAGGATAAGAACCATATAATCCTCTAAATAGATGCAGAAAAAGCATTTGACAAAGTGCAGCATCCATTTTTGATAAAAATCTTCAACAAAATAGGGATAGAGGGTACATACCTCAATACCATAAAGGCCATATATGAAAGACCCACAGTTAATATCATCCTTAATGGGCAAAAACTGAGAGGTTTTCCTCTAACGTCAAGAACAAGACAGGGACGACCATTCTCACCATTGTTATTTAACATAGTACTGCAAGTCCTAGCCTCAGTAATCAAACAAAAAGAAATAAAAGGCATTCAAATCAGCAAGGAAGAAGTCAAACTTTCACTACTTGCAGATGACATAATATTCTATGTAGAAAACCCAAAAGACTCCAACAAAAAATTGCTAGAACTGATACATGAATTCAGCAAAGTTGCAGGATATAAAATCAATGTACACATATTGGCTGCATTTCTATATACCAATAATGAAGCAGCAGAAAGAGAAATCAAAGAATCAATCCCATTTACAATTACACCAAAACCATAAGATATCTAGGAATAAACCTAACTAAAGACGTAAAAGATCTGTACTAATTATAGAACAATGAAGGAAATCGAAGATGACACAAAGAAATGGACATTCTATGCTCATGGATTGGAAGAATAAATATTGTTAGCATGTCTTTACTACCCAAAGCAGTCTACGTATTTAATGCAATCCCTATCAACGTACCACCAGCATTTTTTTACAGAGCTAGAACAAACAATACTAAATTTTACATGGAACCACAAAAGACCCTGAATAGCCAAAGCAATCTTGAAAAAGAAAAGCAAAGAGGGAGGAATCACATTTCCAGTCTTCAAGTTATATCACAAAGTTATAGTGATTGAGACACTATCGTACTGGCACAAAAACAGACACATAGACCAATAGAACAGAATAAAAAACCCAGAAATGGACCCACAACTATGTGGTCAACTAAGCTTCAACAAAGCAGGAAAAAATATCCAATGGAAAAAAAGATGGTCTCTTCAACAAATGGTGTCAGTAAAACTGAACAGCAACATTCAAAAGAATGAAACTGGACCACGTTCTTACATTATACAAAAAAACAAATTCAAAATGGAGAAGAGTCTAAATGTGAGACAAGAAACCATCAAAATACTGGAGGAGAATACAGGCAGTAACTTCTTTGACCTTGGCCATAGCAAATTCTTACTTGACATGTCTCCGGAGGCAAGGAAAACAAAAGCAAAGATGAATTATTGGGACTTCATCAAGATAGAAAGCTTCTGCACAGCAAAGGAAACAATCAACACAACTAAAAGGCAACCTATAGAATGGGAGAAGATATTTGCAAATGACATATATGATAAAGAGCTGGTATCCAAAATATATAAAGAATTTATCAAACTCAGCACCCAAAAAACAACTAATCCAGTTAATAAATGGGCAGAAGAAAGGAATAGACATTTTTCCAAAGAGGACATCCAGATGACCAACAGACAAATGAGAAGATGCTCAACATCAATCATCATCAGGGCAATGCAAGTCAAAATCATGATGGGATACCACCTCACACCTGTCAGAATGGCTTAAATTAACAGCATAGGAAACAATAGATGTTGGTGAGGATGTGGAGAAAGGGGAACCCTTTTACACTGTTGGTGGGAAGGCAAACTGGTGCAGTCACTCTGGAAAATAGCATGAATTTTCCTCAAAAAGTTAAAAATAGAACTACCCAATGATCCAGCATTGCTCTACTAGGTATTTACCCAAAGGATAAAAAAATACTGATTGGAAGAGAAACATGCACCCTGAGGTTTATAGCAGCATTATCAATAGCCAAATTATGGAAAGAGTCCAAGTGTCCATTAACTGGTGATTGGATAAAGACGATGTGGTACATATATATGTTTGCCATTTGCAATGACATGGATGGAGCTAGAGAATATTATTCTGAGTGAAATAAGTCAATCAGAGAACGATAAGTACCATATGTTTTCACTCGTGTGGAATTTAAGAAACGAAACAGATGAACATAGAGGGGAAAAGAAGACAGAGGCAAACCACAAAACAGACTCTAAACTATAGAGAACAAACTGAGGGTTGCTGGAGGAGAGGTGGGTAGGGGGATGGGTTATATGGGTGATGGGCATTAAGGAAGGTACTTGTGATGAGCACAGGGTGATAGAAAAATAAAGAAAACAAATAAAATATCAAGCTCATATCTAATTGATTGCTCAGATCCTCTACTCTCCTCAGTATTTCTGTCATGGTTCTGAAAGGAGAAGAAGGCATGGTCAGCTCTCCCCTAACCTCCATCCTTGCCCCTTCTGGGTCCATGTGCTCCACGATTGTGAAGACCAAGATACATGTTTAGAGAAAAGGGGAAAAACTTTTTAAGCCGGGCTATTATAGTTCTCTTCTGCTTTCTGTATCTTCTCTGACTAATCTGAACTGGTTGTGCCTTTGAGAGGCAACAATGACAGAGAATCTTTCATGGGACACACATGTTAGGGGTGACAACAGTCGGGTGGTACAACTTCTGAATTTCGGCAGTGCCGATTTGACCTCCATCCTCAATACATTGTGGATGTTCCGGTGTTGGACTATTGTTTATCTCTCTACCCCACTATCTCCCTCTAATTTTATTCTCTCCCCTGCTAGGCCTGCCCAGAGGGCAAAACATCAAGCTTTCTGCATAAAAAGAGGTCCATCTTAAAAAAAAAAAAAAAAAAAAAAAAAAGAGGTCCATCTTCCAAATGAGTTGCCAGTCCCACCTCCTTTTGTGTATCCAATCTTTCTATTGATTCTTTTAGAGTCATCCCCCCATTTGACTTGAAAAAAAAAGAAAAGGAAAGAAAATAAAAACATCTTTCCTTGGGTGGAAAACTCAGAATTCCTCAAATGGATTCAATTTTTTAAGGATTGGGAGGAGAGATAAGGATTCGGGAAGTGGTTGAGAGTAGCCAAGCTGATTCGGATTTGGATAGTTTTTCATAAGCCCTGAACAAAGCTCTGAACACCACTGTTTTCAGTTCTATTTTGAATGGGCCCATGGTGGGTAGAATAATGGCCTTCCAAAGATGTTCATGTCCTAATCTCTGGGACCTATGAATATGTTTTATTGCATTGAAAAAGGGAATTAAGGCAGCAGATAAATTCAAGGTTACTGACCAGCTGGACTTAAGATAGGAATATTATCCTGAGGGATCATCCAGGTGATGACCCAGTTAATCACAAGGGTCATTAAATATGGACAAAGGAGGCAGAAGAGTCAGTGTCAGACTGATATGATGTGATAAAGAGTTGGCCAGTCATTGTGGACTTTCAAAGTGGAAAGGAACCACAAGTCAAGGAATGGAGACAGCCTTCAGAAGCTAGAAAAGGGAAGGAAACAAATCCTCCCTTAGAGCCTCCAGAAGGAATGCAGCCCTAGAGGCACCTTGATTTTAGCCCAATTAGACCCATTTCAAAGTTCTGACCTCTAGAACTATAAAATAATAAATTTGCATTGTTTTAAGATACTGTTTGTAATAATTTGTCTTACCAGCATAGGAAGCAAATACAGGGTCTTACTAATCAATTTTATTCCCCCCCTCAAAAAAAATCCCTCTCTCCTGTTTCATGACTAAGAAAGATGCACATCATGATTTGCTGACATAAATTTTTTATTTTACTTTGAAAACACAGTCTGGTTGTGTAACATTGTACACTAGGCTATCCATTCAGATTCAATACACTTTGCTTTAAGACCACGTTTGTAAAGCAGTGTTTCCATTTAATCTTTTTTGTTTAAGAGACATTAATATGTGTGAAACAGTGTTTTTTTTAAATGTTTTATTTATTTTTTTTGAGACAGAGAGAGACAGAGCATGAACGGGGGAGGGTCAGAGAGAGAGGGGGACACAGAATGTGAAGCAGGCTCCAGGCTCTGAGCTGTCAGCATAGAGCCTGACGCGGGGCTCGAACTCATGGACCGTGAGATCATGACCTGAGCCGAAGTCGGACGCTTAACCGACTGAGCCACCCAGGTGCCCCAAGAATGTATTAAGTCATGATCAGAAAACTTTTCATTTCTATTGCACTGATATGGGAGGCCTGACACTAAGAAAGATTTTGCATGCCAGGCCATGAAGTTTGTAATGAATTGGTAAGCAATTCAGCAGTCACTGGATACTTTTCCACAGAAATTCTGAGATTAAGCTTAAGAAAAATGGTTCCAGCAAAAGTGCATACAATGGATGGAGAAGAAGGATAGGCAAAAGAGATGTATACTGCCATAATGTATAGGCAGGTGATAATAACCATCTGAAACTAGAAAGTGGTAATGATAACAAAAAAAGGGAGAACTTAAAAGTAAATTGTGTCAATAAATTTTAACAATTAACTCTGTATGAAAGGACAGACATGTATGAGTTAAAAAGATCAATCCTAATTTTTGTATCTGAAACTGAAGGTATCAAACTGCTGTGGAAAACTATTTGTAGAAAGAAAGAATATTATAATGATGCTGAAATACAATTTCTAGGCACAACATGGAGTTTCTCCTGCCTGAGGTACCATCAGCAAACCAAAATTTAGATAACCTTCGTGTCCCTGCAAACACTCTGCTTGACTGGAAATGTAGTATATCTGATCCAAATGATCCCAAAAGCCAAGTCAACTCTCATTCCCTTGTTTCTTATTCATGTTTTTTTTCTTTCTTGCTCTGTATTCCTTATCCTATTAATGCTTTCTGCTTTCTGGCCCATTTTGCAGTTCTCTGAGCCCTTGGGAACGGAGACTGCCATTTCATGGAGTGTTAAATAGAATTTATGTCACCTAAATCATCTTCTTTAATCATTTTCAACAATAATAAAACTACTAATACTTTTCTAGACATTTCACAGCTGAAATATGCTAGACATTTATACTGGGGGAAATAAACTTTAGACACAATAATATATTCCCAGGGTAAAAAGTCATTCTACTACCATTAATTCATTCTATTGAAACTTCTGCCTGATTCATTTGAAAGATAGTCTAAGACAAATTCAAATTAACTACTTGTCTTAATCCTTTCATGCTACTATAACAAAAATAGACAGGGCACTCAAACAACAAACATTTGCTTTTTCACAGATCTGGAGTTTGGGAAGTCCAAGATTGAAAATCTAGCAGATTTTTGTCTGGTGAAGGCCCACTTTCTGATTCACAAGACAGCCATCTTCTCACTGTGTCCTAACATGCTGGGAGGGATAAGGAAGCTCTCTGGGGTCTCTTATAAGGGCTAATCCTCTCTTTTCTCCATGTTAATTGGTGTTTATTTTTATGATATTTTTGCAGAGAGTATGGATCAGTTTATATTCTATTGTGTAAGTAGAAACCCTCTAGGTATCTGAAGCAGAAAGAGCTTTCATACAAAAAAATTGGTAATTGTAGAATTGTTTGCAGGACTGGAGCAAAGGGAGTCCCATTAAGCCTATACCACAGAAGGCCACGGAAGAGATCACCAGAGTAGCTACCACTTCTGTCACACTCCAAGAAGGCTTAGGAACCTGAAGAATGCCAAAGGAAGTTTTAGATTTAAAGACACACTTCT
Source organism: Panthera uncia (assembly GCF_023721935.1). Taxonomy (NCBI): domain Eukaryota; kingdom Metazoa; phylum Chordata; class Mammalia; order Carnivora; family Felidae; genus Panthera; species Panthera uncia. Next base: position 117,226,926 of record NW_026057577.1, read on the forward strand.
CTGTAGCACACTAGGAATCAAGAAACCAGGATTGAAAAGCTGTGTAGCACCACACAGTAACAACTTCTTGACCCCAAAGCTGGTGACTAGACATGAAATTCTGCTACAGAATACAAAAACAAAGCAATGGTTTCTCCACCCCACTGGTTACAGCAGGAATCAGCCAGCAATAAAAGGAAGATGAAGTTTGTCTCATTTCTATCTTCTACATCTCACACGAGGCATTTAATAGGCAGAAAACTATTTATATCTAGAATGTTCATGGCAAGAAAATGGAATAGTTAGGTTTCTGGGCCATATAACACAAGAAGAGCCCCAAGAGAGGGGTAAAAAGTAAATATTGGGTCCCAATTAATCATATCCAACACAGGGTTTCATTTTAAATAGTCTATCTTATTTATTGTCCAAGTTTTTTCTATCTCTCTTAAATTTTTGAATGTAAATATCTTGTTAAAGCATAGTTTTTCTTAATTATATAAATGCCCCCCTAATCTTTTGCCTTCTGTAGGTAGTCTGCTCAAACCACACTGGGCCAGGTGATGAGTTGAGGCACGTACCTGAATTCAATTCTTTATTTTTCTGTGTTCTTAGAAAATAGGGTCCATCTGGAGATGTACAAATCTATCCATTATAAGTTATCTTGAATACAGTTTAAAAGGTTTAGTTTCCCAACTCACTTCCTTCAACACTTCCAATTGTGAGGTCAAAATCTACAGAGTAAAATTATATTTCCTTGATTTCTTTATTATAGATCCTCGGATGAACTATTTAAGCATCCCCAAGAAGTACTGGTTAACATTATTTCAGGTTGAGTTACCTTCCTCTAACAGTACGTTGAGTTCAAAATAATTGTGAGGCAGTGCCCTTTGCAAGGACGTGAGTAATAAGATGTGAATCTCTTATTCAAAAGAAGAATTTTGGAGATAGGAAAAAAAGTACCCAAAAGCTTAATTTATAGTTTGGTGTATTTTATACTTAATTCCATCACATCCTCCATGCCATCCTCAATTACAAAAAAAAAAAAAAATGCCTAAAGTATGACCATTAAAGTAAAAATAAAAGACAAGTGTAACATAACTTAGGGGAAAATCTGTCCAAGCAAGACTAAACATTGTTGCAATTTAGTACAAAATTTGGTTTTGAAGTTCATTGCTATTAAAACCAGAAATTAAGTGTGGTGGATCACTTAAATCTTTTATTTAAATAAAAGCTTAGGGGCACCGGGGTGGCTCAGTCCGTTAAGCATCTGACTCTTGATTTCAGCTCAGATCATGATTTCACAGTTCATGGGTTCAAGCCCCACATCAGGCTCTGTGCTCACTGCTTGGAATTCTCTCTCTCTCCTTCTCTCTGCCCCTCCCTTTTATTTAAAGGTTAAGTAAAATAACCATTAGAAAAAAGCATAAAGATAGGTGATATTTTTTTCTAATAATAAATGATAAAGGACTGTGTTATATATGGCTTTATGAAAGATAATCCAATGACTATATCTTGAATGTAGTTAAGATAGAAAAGCAAAACATTTATTTCTAAGAGATTGATACTGATATGCCATAAATGCATAAAGGAAATTCTGTAGACATAATATAAAGTTTAATAAAAACAGAATACAGACAGCTTTAAAAATGGGTAGGGGTTAATTTTTTCCTCATTTCATCTTCAACATTCAGTTAATCATGAATTCTTTCTGATTTCATTTTATAAATTTCCCTCAAATCCACATAATTTAACCAAGAATGTTCCACTACCCCCAAAATGGCACCCCCAATGAGTGCCGTTTCAACCACTCACGTGAGTAAAATGAGTGCCTAACACCCATCCAGTTTTTTCAGGTGGCTCGCTTATCAAAGTTGTACATTGGACTGGCTGAACATACGTGACATGTCTGCACTTTAACTGCAAGGGACGTTAGACATTATAGCTTTGAAATTATATCTTGGAGAAATAAAACTCAACGTGCACTAAAATACCAAGATTTGAGAACGTTTGAAGGCTGTCAAGCGTCCACTTCCAAGACTTTGCATGACATAGAACCTCTCCTTATCTCCAGTTTCATTTCAAGCCATCCCTTCTCATACTTATATGATGCAGTCATGAAGGATTTCTTTCATTTCCCCAAATGTACCCAAGTCTATCCTGGCCCCTGTCCTTATGCATTCACAATGATGATGGATAATGAAGATGATGAGGATGCTGCTAACTTTATTGACCACTACGTGTAGGCACTCCTTTAAGGCGAAATGGTTATGAATCCATCAGTAAGGAACCTACCAATTTACTTTTACTAAATAGCATGTTTTACTTTCACTTAAAAAGAAACAACAATCCTTTTAAAACATTTCTTTGGTTATTTCTAAAGAATAGGGCCATAACTTTGTTCAAATATTCAAAATGACTGCCAAGAGTTCCTCTTTTAGTGACACAGTGCTTTCTTTGGCCCTGACACCAGTGCACTCTAAGGAACTTGTGCTGATTGAACTGAAGAAAATTTGTACTTTCAGTCACACTAGTTCATTTGAAGAATCTAAAGTACTCTTTATCCAGCTTCCTCAACTAGAATTTAACTCAAATGTTAAATATTAACATCATAAGAGGTTCTGTGATCTTTTAACTTTCTCTGATGTACTTCGGAAATGGTTATTTTCAATATCTTATACTTGGCTGCTGCATAAATGTATTCTTTATTAAAAAAATAAACTATTGTGCATGCCTGGGAAATTTTGAAATCTGGTATTACTCAACAACTTTAAGACGTATAAAATTGTCATCCTATTAAAGGATTACAAAGGCTTGAAATCCATGAAGCCTGCAAAAATAGTTCTAAGAAAATCTGGAGTCACCAAATAATACCATTGTGAAGTAATTGCGCAAGCAGAATAAGACCAATTAAGTACACCACTCCAAAGTGGCCTGGGGTGCGGGAAGAGGGATAGTACTAGCAAAAATTCCATGAAAATTGGAACCAGTTTGCCTGAAGGAAGCCTATTAGCACTGATTGGTTTGAAATGCAAAATATTCTCTAGACTTAAAATTTTTTGTTGGTTTCTTTAATTTCCTTACTGCCTTCTCAATTCTTCAAGTAAATACAAGTTTAAGTAGCAGCATTATTTCATGGCAAGAAGCAAGTGCTTTTCCCTGGTATTAACACAGATCTCAAAAGTAGTAAAGCTGAAGCTATTACCTGTTGTCAGATTTCTCTACAGCAAGTCTTCAGATCTCTGGGGTTTGCAAGTAAAAATGTAAATTAGATATTGGAAATAAAAATCAATCAGGATGTTATTAAATTATTTTTAAATATCAATTTTTATTGTTCATAGACATATCTAATCAATTGTGTTCCTATATTCCTAGCTGTTCAGGCTTTAAACTCTAAAACTTTCTCAGTGGAAGATAGAGCTGTATGTCACTAAAATGCATGCCATGTGCTTTGAACTCAATTTCAGGGAGATATAAAATCTTGAGTCTGAGATGTCATAAAAAATTGTACTGAACTAGGTACCTACTAGCGATACATCTTTATCTGCTATTCTCCAAATCTCTAAGTTGTAGTTATATTTCAGATCAAAGGAGTCATAAGTCAATGAGATACAGAGAAATTTCCAATCTTATAAATTAGAATACATTTTAAATATCTAGCTACTAGTGCTACACCCATGGTTTTATTTACATTCCATGTTGGCTAGTTCTGGTACTGGAATGAAGATTTTAGGCATTTCTAGGCCACATGTAGAAGCCTGACTTTAATTCCATAAACAATCAGTTGCATTTTTAGTTCTGAAATTTTTAAATGTGCATTAAAGGAGAAGATACTTTTCAAAACATAACAATGCTCTCTATACCACTGTTAGTTAGATTGGGAGTAACATACAATAATTTTATATATTCCAAATTTTTGACTGCTTAACGTTTCCTAAAATTAAAGGAGAAGCTGATCACAAGGATCCTAACACCACCCCCAGAAATTGTCTCAGGCTGTGGAAATATAAAATTAAATCATTTAAAATTATCATTTAAGAGCCAGGGAAAGAGGCTCAATGACAAGGTATGAGGTTAAAGCTGGCATGCTATATGTACGGTCTCCTCCCCTTCTACTTTATTTTATGGTTCTGCAGATTAGCTGGGTGCCTGCCAATAGTCAAGGCTAAACACAATTTTCAGCCAGCCATTCAGGGTAAAAGGCTAGAAATGGAATATGTATAAAGAATGTGAGGACAGTGGATTTAGCAAGAGAATTGCTGAGAACATTATGCCTGAAATCTGAATGGCTGAATGTGTGACACAGGCAATTTCCAAGCATGATAATTTCATTTCCATTTTAATATGTTTGGACAGGATATTCAATAGATAAGCAATTAGTTCTCCGAAGCATATCACAATCTAAAAAATGACAGATTATTTTTTACCTTTCTTTTCATTTTCTATTTAAACAGATTTACTTTTAGCTGATCTGGACATTTGTGACATTTCCTGTTATTCACAATATCTATGTCTTTGATGAAGAAAGCTTTTCAAAAATTATAAATTATTTGGAAACTGATTATGATGTTCAATACTATTTTATATCAAGAAAATATTGTTTTTTTAAGATAAAATGTGGCAATTTTCTGATTTTTTAAAAAAACATGGGATATATTTATAGCTTATATACTGTGCCATAGATTACACAAGAATATCAGCTGTTTATTCAAATTACAATGTGGAAGGTTTGGTGTACTGGATGTAAAATTAATGTCCACTAGAGGGTTGAGGAAAAAATAGCATGCCTTGATATAGTGATCATTTGTCTATTTTAGGCACTAGATACAATTAGATTTGAACCCAAAGAAAAAGAGTAATTTTATTTCACACACACACACACACACACACACACACACACACACACACGGTGACTAAGATGTCTAGAGGGATAGAAGGAGCTGCAAATCTGTATTAAAAAAAATTATAGTCAAGATTAAAACCAACATCTAATCAATAAAGATGCACTTAACCAAATAGCTTTGGTGGCATTTTAAATTCACCCCTAGTAAGATCTTGAATCAGTCATTAGCTTTTTCCACATGTGTGGTGTTTGTTCTATGTTGAAACTCTTCTAGCCAGTTAAGGCACAGGTAGTAAAGACATGCTATGATTACATCACCAATGACTGCCTATCAAGATAGAAATAAATGACCTTTTCTTGGAACACAGCTTGGAAACCTTTCATTTTTCCTTTGCCCATGTATGCATGTGAGTGTTTTCTTTTAAAAAGCAATAGAAAACTACTGTTTATATGGTCCTTTCTTTCTTGTTCTTATGATACACATCTACTTAAAGTGGCATGTTCCATGACCTGTATCTTGCATACGTGTATACAGGAAATATAAGTGGATGAACAAACCAACTGATATACAACAGGAATGGTGAAAGACCGTGGGCAACTCAAGAGCATGTGCCCCTTTAAAGGAGTCAGTCACTCTTTCCCTGCACTAATTGTTGCCAAGAGCCCAGTAAAGGAAGACTGTCCTTCCTCTCCTTCTCCTTTTTCCTCTTTCTTGTTTTTTTTTTCCAGAAGTTCAATTTTAATGCATCATCTCCTCATTTTGAAAATAACCTACACAAAATGCATAATAAATATAACGCATATAAAGATGGATATTGCCAACAAGCCACCAGTGTAATTTATCCTCATCTTGCAAGTGAGAAAAATGAGTCCTCATAAAATTAAACACAAACACTGGAGTGACAGAATCCTGAGTTCCTCATTTCCAGGTTGTTCAATTTCCTAAATCTCTGTCTCTCCACTACACTGTTTTAGTTGCCACGGGAGTGAGTCTAACACATTTCTCATTAATCAAAACTTAAAACTATTTTAGTACATTGTTTTCTTTTCATAATTAATCTGTGTTTTTCATGAACCATATCTTGTTAGGGAAGTATAATTAAACCAAAATCTTCTCCCAACCCAGAAAAATTATCCACAAAGGTGGAAGAAAATGAAAACAGTTTTCTTATTGAATAAACATTAAACTAGAATGCAAATACACATCACAAGCATCTGCTCAGAGATTGCAATGCCAGAGAGAAATCTCATCCTTTCATATAAACAAGCAGATACAACCTATCTAGGTGTTCTCAAGATAACCCATAACTAGTCTTCAAGTAATAGGACTCGGCATCATCATTTGTCACACATGCATCCTACACTCACATGGCAATGAAGGTAACCATCTGTGTTAGCTCATTGGCTTTACCCAAAGGAAAAATAACGTTGTCTTATCTTTATAACAAGAGATAGTCTTGTTGCTCAGAGTGAGTCTCCCACCCTCCATAGCAACTAGAAAATGATTGCATTTCAGAGAGCTGGTTCCCAAGTCCTTAAGGAAGACATTCCTGGGTCAAAAATGTGGCAAGAGGCTTACTTACTTGTATATATACATATATATATATATATATATATATATATATATATACACTTATTAACTTATTTACTTATACATAAATATATGTATTATACATATATATGTATTATTTACTTATACATATATATATATATATACACACACACACATATACACACACATACACATACACACATACATTTCAAAGAGACAGAGAAAGAACTTACAAGTTATCTACAGTAAATTCTTTAAGAAAAGGGAGGGGTGTCTCTCCTTATTGTCAACAGAGAAAATTAAGCCTCTTTTAATTTGTATCTGCCTTTGCCAACTGTATAGAATGGTGTTACAAATCCAGGTTGAATTGAATTATTGTGGTGTCTGTAGTGATTTAGCTCTTTTAAAATATGTATTTTTGCAGATGATTTGTAGTTTTATGATTTTTTTTAATTTTTGTGATTGGAAAAAATTAAATCTCTCACTAAGAGGTGGTTATATATTTTTATTTCTACACCACAGTTAGAAAAACAAGTACTGAAGAATCTGATTTTTATGTAATTAAATATAAGGCAGCCAATGCACTTTTGAAATTGTGTTCTTATTTCCAAGAAGGAGATATTTTTCTTACAGTCTAAAGACTCAGATTCATTTCATAAAATATTAAGTTGCTCTTGATCACCAGTTTTAGCTCTTATTTAATTTGCTTGTCTCCATAGCACACTTTAGCATTTTCCAATGGTTGTCTTTATTTTAAATTATTAATTGATTAAGTGGTCTAGACTTACCTTATTTTTCTTTGATCTATTAGGTCAAATTCTCAATACTTCTTGTTAGTGTGTGTGTGTGTGTGTGTGTGTGTGTGTGTGTGTGTGTGTCTGTGTTTTAATTTGTTGATCTCTTTCCATTTTAGGTTAAGTATAAGGAAGTGGTTTAGAAAATATTTCCACAATTTTATCCACCTTCTACCTTCTATTATAAGGTCTTTTTAAGTAAATATTTTGTGGAGCACCTGGGTGGCTCAGTCAGTTAAGTATCAGACTTTGCCTCAAGTCATGATCTCACGGTTTTTGAGTTCAAGCCCCGCATCAGGCTCTGCACTGACAGTTCAGAGCCTGGAGCCTGCTTTGGATTCTGTGCTATCTCTCCTCCCCTCCCTGCTTGTGCTCTCTCTCTGTTTCTCAAAAACAAATAAATAAACATTAAAAAAAGAGAGAGAGAATAGAACAGCTTTTGAAGAACTTCATGCATTCCCCAAAGGCTGTTTTAAAAAATATATATATAAATATAATAAATATTTTGTTAGGGTTTTTTTGTGTGTGTGAATTGGCTGCCAAATGGCTGCCTATATACTCCTGCCACTTGTTCCATTAAGAGCTGAAGTCTATTGTCTTTCTTCTAAATATGGGCTGGCCTTCTGACTTGCTTTGACCAACTGAATACAGAAGTGATTCTGTGCCAGTTCTTTGCCTAAGCATCAAGACAACTGTCAGCTTCTCCTTTCCACTCTCTGGGAAGCCAGCTGCTATGTAAAATTTGATAGCCTGAGTGAAGAGACAAGACTTGTGGAGGAGAGATGTAGAGAGAGAGGTCACATAAGGAAAAACAACACCCGATGTAACTGAGTCAAGGAGACCCTAAGAAAAGAGAGAGGTCCAGTTGTCTTAGATAACACACAACTATTTGAGCCTCCCAAGATGAGATTTTAGACATACAATAAAGGCAACTTTTAAATCCTTTAATTCCAGTGTAATTGCCTTAGCTAATACCATGGGAAGCAGAGAAGCCATCACCACTGAGTCCTGCCTGAATTCCTGGCCCACAGAATCACATTAGCTATTATTTATCTGAATAAACTACTACCAGCAATTACATGTGTTGATTTTATAGAGAATTTTCTGCTTATAACATATTTAATAAATATTGTACATGTGTTATTTCAGAATTCCTTATAAACCTATAGAAGAGATACAATTATTTTAGTCATTATACAGCTAAGAAAAGTAAGGCTTAAAGAGATGAAATTATTTTCATGGACACATTAAGTCAGAGAACAGATATTCAATCACAAGCAGTATATCACATTAACCACTCTGTTTTTTCAAATAAAAGTAATTTAGTTTTAAAACTCTTCCCAAACACTGAATTATTTCTATTATGGGACCATACTGACCATATTAACCAAATAAAGTATTTATTCATTCATATAACAAATATTTGTGGACCAATTTTGCATAAGGCACCAAGCACTAGAGATAGGAGGCAAAAGAGAACAAATCCCTGCCTCATGAAATTTTTATTTTAGTTAAGATAAGCAGACAACAAATAAACAATTACATAGTACTTCAAGCAGTGTTAAGTGCTATGGAGCTAGATAAAGCAAGATAATGAAGACAGGAGCACAGGGGATAAAGACGAAAATGCAATTTTAAATAGGAAGGTCAGGAAGGAAGTCCTCTTTACTACAGTTATCTTTGAAAAGTGACAAAAAGAAATGAGAGTTTTGTAACTACCTGGGGGAATAATATCCTAACCAGAAGAAACAATAGGCATAAAGATGGAGGCATCTCTATCTCAATAGACATAGGCTAAAATGGAGGAATACTTGGAGGAAAAGAAGGAAGTTCTAAGTGACCAGAACAGGGTAATGGGGACCTTAGGAGATACGGTGTGCAGAATTCTAATATGGCTCCTAGAATCGCAGCCCCCTGATATACCTAGTATAATCCCCTCCCCTTAGTATGAGTGGAACATGTAACTTGCTTCTAGCAAAAGAATATAGCAAAGACAATGACAGGACACTTTCTTGATTTCTTGATTTCTATATTATATGGCAAAGGCAATGGGATATCTCTTCCATGATTAAGTGGTATTATATGAGAATCCATCATAGTAGACAAGGGTGAGGGACTCTTCTCTTGGACTTTGAAGAAGTAAGCTATCATGTTGTGAGAGAACTACATGGGAGGTCGTTCCATGCAGAACTACAGTGAGCAGCCTCTTAGAGCTGAGAATAGCTTCCAGCCAACAGCCAGTAAGAAAATAGAGAACCCAGTCCTGGAACCACAAGGAGGTAAATTCTGCCACTAACCCAAGGGGACACGGAAATGGATTTTTCCCCAGAGAATACTCCAGAAGAGAATAAAGCCTGGCTGACTCCCCAGTTGCAGCTTTGTGAGAGCTTGAGCAGAGGACCCAATTAAGCTGTGCTCAAACTCCTGACCCACAAAAACTGAGATATTACAGATGCAGTTTTCAGCTATTAAGTAGTAATTTGTTATGCAACAATAAAAAAATAATACAAGAGAAAATGAAATTAGAGGAAATTAGAGCTGTCAGCACAGAGCCTGACGCGGGGCTTGAACTCACGGACTGAGAGATCACGACCTGAGCCGAAGTCGGACGCTTAACCGACTGAGCCACCCAGGCGCCCCAAAACAATAGTTTTTAAAAACAAAATGTTTTCACAAGAAAGGAGGACAATAAATGCAAATTTGATGGAGGAGGTAGTCAGAAGGAATATTTATCCTAAGTGCAATGAGAAACCATAAAGTTTATTTTAGCAGGAGACTGATATATTCTGATATTTTTTCTGTGAAAGATCTTAGATTTAATTATTCTCTTCTCTATTATTATTTTCTCCTGTAATGATCCCGAAGATTATTTTCCTTGACAAAAATCTAAGAGCTACCTAACAGTCAACAACTTCAACTTTTCCTAAATCACTCCATATTTTCCTTATTCTTTCAATTGAAATATAAATTCCAAACTCCCCCTTTTGGTTTTATTTCTGACACCATAATATTTTCCATTAATATTTGGTGTTCCAAGAATCCCTTGGGAACTAAGTCAAGAGTTGCTCTGACTTCCTGCATGTCAAGAGAGGTAGGTTTGATATTTTCAGACCATTGTTAAAGAGTCAAGCTGAACAAAGCTTGTCTCCAATTACTGTCCCCAGTTTTCACTCTCATTGAATATCTTAATAATAATCTTATCACAGCTTGTTAGAGGAGTATTTTGAGAAGGCAGAAAAAAAGTTGTGAGTACAATCTTTGCTCTTCCTTTAAAGATGTGTCCCTTTCTATCTTTTCCCTATGACCTTGTGCCCTCTTAACACACTCAGCTTGACATCTTTGACCTGGGCCCTTCTATTTCTAGCACTTGGAGATTAGAAAATGATTGTTTTTAATCTATGAATTCTACATAGGGACAGAAAATGACTTCAGGAAAATACTGGAAGCTAAAGGAATTTCATTTTAATATTAGGTAATGTCTCCATTTAATAGAGACAGAAAGAAAAATACAAGCTAGCAATAGAGGAGATATATCAACCAGGGCAGTTTTGACTTTACACTCAAAATAGCCCTACTCATTTCCAATTGAAGCCAAACTCAACAGTCAGTAGCAGATTTTGCAAACCTCAGCTCATTATGGATGTTGACCTTCCTGTACTATTCTTACCAATCTATACTACATTTCTATATTTAGAGTTATTTGTCTTCTTTTGGTTATCTGTCTTCCTTTTTATTTTCTTGGCATATATTTTTACAATCTGAACACAAAATAAAGTTCTCTGCATAGTTATGCCATTTTCTTCCATTATGAGCCTTTTTTTCTTTCTCATTAAAATAATTTGAAATTTGCATTGTCAGAGTTATATCATCAGCACTTTTTGCTACCTTTCTGAGCTTTCTTCTGAGTTTTTCATGTCTGATATTCTTGAAGTCTTCTTTCATAAAGTCTACAGTACCTGTCTAATGAGTAGCTCTCCTAATGTATTCCAAATTTTAAAATGTCATGGTCAGTTTTTCCAAAATCACCTGCCACTGACACTTTATGAACCAAATTCTCCATGCTGATCAAAATCAGGGTAAAAATATTAGTTCTTATAATCACTCTCTTTACCCTCCAGAACTTGAAAATGTTATTAAGACCAGGCAAGAATTTGTCAGTTGTTTAGCTTATATGGAATAGACTTCCAGAAGATGAACAGACTGGTGAAGGTTCTTGGTCACTTCTATAGTTTCCATCATAATAGTTTTGTGATGTGAACATCACCAACTGATTTCCCCCAACTGGACAGAGAGCCATAAATTTTTGCCATGTCCAAATTACTTTTTGCATTCTTTCCCTTTATCTCACTCGAATACACAGTCCAACCTCCATCCATCTTAAGATTTATAGATTTCTCTGTATTATGTACAATTTCCTAATATAAAGTGATATGTACCTTCACTTCTGATTCCATAATTTTTAAGTTTGGGGCACTTAGTTAAATACATATAACCTAGAATAGTACTTGGCAAATGGTAGGTGTTCATTAAATATCTGTTAAAGGAATTGGACATTTTTTGAATAATAATTTTCATCATTGGAAATTCTCTTGCATCCCTCCTTCTGCAGCTTACCCCTGTTTTTCATGTTATAAATCAGCACTGATGTGCTTCTATCATCATTTTTGAAGACCAAATTAATGCAGGAGATGGAATGAATGAAGAGTGAAAGTCCCAGTAAAAGATGTTGCTGTTGTGCAAGCGCAAGCTCACTATTTGCACAAAGCTTTTGAAGCAGTTAGAGCAGAAAGGACACACTCAATAAAGGATACACAGAAAGCAGCAGTAGGATATGGCAATGGTTTGAATAAAGGATTACAGGAATGAGAGTCCTTCATCTTTCTGTGTGTTTCATTCCAAGGCAGATAGGATGATAATACAGCTAGATTTATGAAAAGGTTAGTGAAGTGGACTCATATAGAATGAAAAGACTAGGAATTCATTTTTTAAAACCATATTGCATTTCAGGTATCAGAAGGACATCTGACCAAAGTATTAAAATCTGCAGATTATGGTACACATAATGGTTTCATTTCCTCCAAGAGACAGAATTCAGACTCCATTTTGTGAATAGATTACCACGAATGGCAATAACAAAAGGGATCGGTGGGTTAACAACGAAGAAGTCTTCTGTAACAACTTTTAGCACTTCTGAAGCATTTGACGATTTTAGACTTTGGTTTTACAGAAATGAAGGTACATGTTTCAAAGTGGCCCTCAAAATATTTTTTTCTGGCCATGGAAATGAAACATATAGATGATATTTTCCTTGCTACAGAAAATAGAATTGTACAAAGATCAAAAACAGCTGTCATTAAAACTTTCTGGGGCTGATTTCTATGTATTTCAAAAGAGTAAAGACTAAGAAATTTGAAGATCCATCTAGACAAAAACTTATTTCTCTACAAAAATCTCTCATAGTAGGTGCTTTTTCTAAAGTAAATTATTATATCAAATAAAATCTGCCATGGTGTTTGTTCCTATATTACCTACAAAATCACTTGATGGATTCTATAAAAATTCCATGTGAAAAGTAAACGCCTGAAAAAAAATGACTTTTCTTGAGACTATGGTATGTTTTCTTATGAATGATCATGTTGTTTTGTTAACCTTAACCACTACAAAGCTCAGAACTAAAGGTATTACTCAAGTTGAGCAAGTTTCTAGAATTCCGTGGTCTATCTGCATTCCTGATTTTCCATTTTAATTTATATTTTCACAGACACTTGAATGTATTTATTCTTTAAACATTTCATTTTTGTGAGATATTCTATGGTATCTCAAATCCATTCTGAAACAGGACAGGCTATAATGAAAGAAAAAAAAAAGAGAGAAGAAAAAAGTGAAAGCACTAAGCATTATATAAGCAAGCTGTGGATCATTTAAGACATATAATCACATAGGTGGCCTTAATGTCTGTGAGGCCAAGTTCAATATTACTATGATTAAACTACTACAAAAAAGTTCAAATTTACAACTGCTTCTATCACTTTGTCCATCAAGATACCCAGGAACTAAAACTACACATGGAAAAAGTAATCAAAAAGAAACCACTAGCATGAAAATTATTTGCACTGGTGATAATATATTTTTACAACTCAGAAAAAAATTATGAATGCAGTAACATAAAAAATAATATTCTTGAACTAGTAACTGCATTTTTTAACATCAAGGAATAAAATGCATTGAAGTCTACATCTTTGGAAGGTTTTTTTGGAATTCTCTTTTGTAGTTTAGTAGCCACTACATTGGAAGTTCAAAAATTCTATTTATTTAAGTAAAAAAATTACTTTGTAAATTAACTGCAGCTTAAGTTCATTCCAAGTCAACTCCAAAAAGGCATGTATCACTCCAGTTAAAGACAGGTCTGTGGAAAGAGAATAAACATAAATCCAAACATGTTTCCTCAAATCACCCAATTAATGTAAAGGTAGAAAAAAAGATGTAGACTATACAACAATGCATATAAAATGATTAATACAGAAATGCCTGTGAAGAGCTCCTACTAGAAAGATGTTTAATGGTGTTACCCAGGATATATAATGGCAATACAAAAGGCAACATAGTATTTCAGGAAGAAAAAGGCTCTTCTTCACCAAAAGGTAAGTAGAACTTCCTAGTAACTGGCACAACTTAGCAATAAAACAAAACTTCTGCATTAAGCACTGTACTAGACCACCTCTTATATAATACACACAACTGAGACCATATCCAAAGTCCCCTTAAAATTTCTTTTAATGTTTATTCATTTTTGAGAGACAGAGAGAGACACAGCACAAGTCGGGGAGGGGCAGAGAGAGAGGGAGACACAGAATCCGAAGCAGGCTCTAGGCTCTGAGCTGTTGGCACAGAGCCCAATGCAGGGCTTGAACTCATGAACTGTGGGATCATAACCTGAGCCAAAGTTGGACACTTAACCCGCTGAGCCACCCAGGCACCCCCAGAAGCCCCTTTAGGAAAGCCATTTATTCACTCATTATCCATCCATCCATCTGTCCATGTAGTAAGTATATATCCAATACACGGTAGGCATTGTTCTGGACTTTGAGGTTAGGCCATGACCAGGACAAAGAGAATATTTTGTAATTGTTTTCAGAATCCACTACATGGTCTATATAGTTAGTTTAGCATACATATATATGTGTAGTAAATGTATAATTTTATCATTTTATGCAATTTTTGGTATAAATAGTATATTTAGGTTCTATGATTCAACAGATTTTTTAACATCTTTGCAAAACCCATGTAAAAGATTGTCTCCAACAATACTGCATATAGATACCTAATATAAGTATTCCTACATGACTATTACAATAAAGAATGGTAGCCAGAGTTGGAAAATCAGTAAATAATTTTTCAGTATGCAGTAACTACATTTTAACTAACCATTCTTTTTAAATTTTTTTAAATGTTTATTTATTTTTGAGAGTGGGAGGAGACAGAATGTGAGCAGGGGAGGGGCAGAGAGAGAGGGGGAGACACAGAATCTGAAGTAGGCTCCAGGGTCTGAGCTGTCTACACAGAGTCCTACATGGGGCTTGAACCCAGAAACCTTGAGATCATGACCTGAGCCGAAGTCAGATGCTCAAATGACCCCATAACTAACTATTCTTGATCTTAATGTCACAAAATATAAAATCAAACGATGACCATCACCATTCTAACTTCTATTTGAATGCTTGCCCTCAGGCAGATAAGGTAAAATACACAGCAGACTCCCTGTATTTATTAGATAGAATTAATTTTAAGTAAACAAATGATTTATCACTATTAGTATCATAATTAGTTATAGTGATATATCTATCCAAATTCAAGTCATTGTTTCCTCTTTAGTATGTCATTTCCCTAAAAAAGCAGAGAACAAAGATGAGAAGAGAACCAACATTTCTTATCACTGTTCTATCCAGGCCCTTTTGTTAGATGTATTATTGCAGCTTTATGGAATATTTAGTCCTATAACTCTATCCTCATTGTGGCAGCAAGTATTATTATGGAACAGAAAGAAGCATGATCAACCTTTTAAAAGTGAAAACAATGACTAATAAATGGCACAACTTAAGATGCAGATAGGAAGGAAATGTCTCTTGTTAGCTTGATTTGTTATTTCTCTCTTCTTAAAAGAAACTTCCTTTGTCCCATGGTGGAATTCTACCTATTGGTACTGAACAATTTTGGCTAAGAGGCAACTACATAGAATAGAGATGGGAAAGTGTTGGGGAGCCTAGGTGGCTCAGTTGGTTAAGAGCCCAACTTTGGCCCAGGTCATGATTTCATGGTTTGTGAGTTTCAGCCCTGCATTGGGCTTTCTGCTGTGGGCACAGAGCCTGCTTCAGATCCTCTGACCCCTTTTCTCTTTGCCCCCCTCCTCTCAAAAATAAATAAACATTAAATTTTTTAAAAACAAAAAGAGATGGAAAAAGGTAGAGGATAACATAAAGCATGAAAAAAAATATCAAAATTTCACAAAGAACTTTTGAATAGATATTAATCCAGTATATGAGTTTTCTAGGACTGCCATAACAAAGTACCATAGACTGGGTGGCTTAAACAACAGAAACTTATTTTCTTATATAGATACAAGATCCAGCCATTGGCAGAGTTGATTTCTTCTTAGACTTATAGATGGCCATCTTCTCTCTGTACTTCTACATCACATTTGTTCTGTATGTGTCTGTGTCCAAACTCCCTCTTCTTATAAGGACACTTATAATCACATTGGATTAGTGCCTACTCTAATGACATCACTTAATTATCACTTTGAAGACTCTGTCTCCAAATGCTGTCACATGCTAAAGTACTGGGGGTAGGACTTCAACATATGAATTAGGTTGGGGGAGGGGCACAGTTCAGCCCATAACACCCAGCAAAACACAAAAAGCCTGAGAATTTTGAAGTAGGAATTACTAAAATGGAGCAAATATATTTAACTTGTCCGAAGCCAACCTACCAAGCTTAATAAGACTTTTGGTTTCATATGCTGAGGGGGCAGGTCCTCCCATCCATAACAAAATTAAACAAGTCTTTGAGAAAGTTGACCCACATGATGATCAGCTATTGAAAGTAACACACACAAGGATTCACTTCCTTTTTTTGTTGTTGTTACTTTGTTGGGTTTTGTTGGGTTTTCTTTTGCTTTTTTTTTTTTTCCTTTTTGTCAAAGTTATTATTTGATAGGGTCATTTCCTGCATCAGATTAGAAAGAGAAGAGAAAGCTGATATACCTGTTGACATATATTTATCTTCTTGATGACATTTAAAATTCATTTTTTGAATGCCAAGGTTAGTCATTCTACTCTCCCAGGCATTTGATTTTACTTCTTTGAAGATAGTGAAACTCATCATAATTGTATTGAAGGGATAAGTGAAGAAGGTAAATGACAAGAAAACACCCAAGGAAATATGCCATTGAGTGGTAAACAGCATACTCTTCATACCTTGAAAAGAAATCAACCCACCAGGAATGGTCTATAGAAATAGAGCATTAGATCCTTCTTTCTATAAGGTAATTTACTGATTATTTTAAAAATGGGTTCCAAGATTACAACTTTGAATGAACCTTCCCGTAAACTTTAAAAGCATATATTCACTCAAAATTATGCTAAATGATATTTCTTATTTCAAAGTATAATCATTTTCTCACAAATAATATCACTGCTAAGTATAAAACTAAAAGATTACCTATAATTTACAACTTTTTAATAAAAAAATTAATGAAATTAAGCTTTTGCTGGGGACCAGCTCCAGCAACCAGGGGTTCCTGAAGGAAGAACAGCGTTGGTGAAAATAAAACAAAACTAAAATAAAAAACTAGAAAATAAAAAACTAAAATAAAAACAAAAAATAAAAATGGACACAGACAACAGTAGTTCTTGCTGTTTCTGCCCCTCCCCCGCTCTTGCTCCGTTTCTCTCTCTCTCTCTCTCTCTCTCTCTCAAAAATGAATAAACATTAAAAAAAATTTTTAAAAAGTGCTTAAAGTCAGACCTCCTTTGTCTAGAATTTCTCCCTTGGCCCTTCCCATTTCAATGAGATTCCATTATCCCCCCAAGGGGATATTTTAGACATCTTTTTTTCTTTTCCAAATTGCCTCTGCAGCCATGACATTTTAATAACATAGATATACTACAGCGAATGTATCATATATCAGCCAACGTACTATATAGATATCTATGTACTATATATAAAAAATAGTAAGATTTTTTCATCTCCCAAGAACGAATGTTTATCCCCTTGGAGGTGATTTTGCCCCCACTGGGAATGCATGTTACAGAGTGACAAATAGCACATTACCTGGCATTAGTCACACAATAAATGTTTACTGTCAAACATGTTTAGAAAATAGTTTCTTAACATGGTGTCCACAGAAACCTCACAGAATTCAGGGTGTGCTCACCAAAGTCATATGGAAAAATTTGGTTCCTCAAGAATTGTCCTGAGAAGGTGCACAGCTTTCACTATATGCTCAAATTCTTCCTCGAGAAAGAAATTAAGAAGCAGTGATTTCAGACCAATAGACAAAGGGACATTGTATGCTGGAAATAATTGTTTATTTTCTACGGCACTGGAGATGTTTGAAAGCCATTAACGGAATTAATGCATTCTATATAATAATTTTCATTTCCCTTTGTTGAAATATCTAAATTCAATCTAGATCACTAAACTTATAGAGCACTGACTTTGTGAAAATGGCTACATATGTGAGGAAAGTGGAACACTCTCTTAAGGAGCTTTCTTAGAACAAGTGTTTTTGTTAGACTGTTTGCACGGTTACCCAAGTTTTAGCCTCAAAGATGCTAGTAGGATTACCAGACATATACATTCATTTGGTCGTACGTGGGAAACTTTGGATCACAGACATAAATTTGCAAAGGCCTTTGAGGTCTCTGAGTGGAATAGCTAGTAAAGAAATCTGAAGCACAACTCCAAAGTGCCTCAGGAGTGTTTAAAATGTTAGGAATGTAGTAAATAAGACAATTTATATGAAGCTAAAGTTGAAAAAAGACAGAGATTAATTTATATTAGTGTGCTTGCCAGCAAGTTCTTTTAAGAAATCCTCCCAACTCCTAAGACCTTTGGCTGAGCTGAAAAGGCTTAGCATCAGTGGAAATACAAAGGAATGAAATGTGCTTTAATCATATTTCTCAGTTCAAATTTCCATTAGTAGTTGGATAAATCAGCAAATGATCTTGCAGCAATGAAAATGATCTACAGCTACACACAACACGAGTGTACCTCACAAACATAACACTGAACAAACAAAAAGACAAATACAGTTTCCATGCTTTATAATGCCATTTCTATCACTTCAAAAGTAGGCAAAACCAATCCCTGGTGATAGAAGTCAGAAGAGTAGTAGTTGCATTTTGTGTGGGGCTGGGAGGTGGGTAGTGACAAAAGGGGGCCTGAGAGGGACTCCTAGGTTATTAGAAATGGTCTCTTTATCTATGCAGCTTGTACAGTAATATGCGCACTGTGTGAAAACTCACTGAGGTCTACATATACGACATATGCCGTAACATATGTATTATACTTTTTAAAAAAAATAATTTTTTAGCTTTTTGAAGTTTCCGGATATAGGTGCTATATGGCTAATTGGGCCTTTTCATATTTTTATATTAATAAAAAAATAATTTGTATACAACATGTTTATGAGAAGTATGTATTCTATGTAAAGGGTACCGTAAAAGAGATACCTATGTAGACCACAATTATAAAAACAAAAATATCAAAGACGCTGAATCCTTCTCTTACTGAAAATTACTCTTCAGTTACTAAATCTAATCTGGAATTTTGCATTTCAAATAGATTTAGCAGCTCCTGGAGTGGCACCACAAAACACACTTAAGAAAGGAACTTAAAGTCTGAGCAAGTGATGTCATACCTCTAAATGTTCTACAGTTTATTTGTAAAATGAGGATAACAATAGTATTTACTTTCGTGATTGCCATAAATATCAAAGCAGAAAATATATCTATAAAGTAATTAATCCAGTAGCTGGCACATTCTAGAAACCTTGGAGAGATAGCTATTCTTGGCAACATTGATAATAGCTTTGAATCAAGAGATTTAAAAACTCATAATCTTCCTCACTTCTCATGAAAAGTGCCTGCATCGAACTCATTTTGTTCCCTATTAAGCTTTACCTCCAAATCATACTCAACACCCTAAAAATGGACCGTTCTGCTAATCCAAGACACCCCAGGGAAAACTACCTCCTCTCTTTCTAGTGTCTGCCTGGATCACACGTTAGTAATGTTACACCAGAGAAAACATCCACTGCTCTTCCCAGTCATCTAACTGGGCTCAACTCTGTGGTATGTGTTTCCAGTAGGCATGATTACCCAGGTGATTAAATTATTATCATGACACCTGGAGTCTCTCCCCTTCTTTCCTTGTTGATGCCGTCATCCTGGCTCATGAGTTGTTTCTGTTTTGTTACATTGCTTTTCTTTCATTGTACTGGTCATTGAGAGTTTCCACGGCAACTGGAATGAACTGGTAAATGTGTAACAAGTAGCTCTCCAGAAGACAAGATACCTAGATTTGTATCGTTTGCTTATTTTTGCATGTAAATACTTCCACTGTGGTCTGCATGGTGCTACCTCTATATAGAGATCACGGAGCACACAAAATCTGGGATGAGATGCACAAAATCTGCTCCGAAAGCCAGTATCAGCCAGCTCTAGCACACCGCTGTGCTAATCCAGATGTGAGCTCAGATATTAAAGGCAAAAATTCACTTTGATCTGTCTTCCTTTCCCTTATTTCTTCTTGCCTTCCCTTTGTTATTCTCTCTTCCTCGTAGTCTTTCTTTTTTCTTCTTTTCCCTGAGTAGTTGGATCTTCTCCTCCTTTCGAAGTCACCTTGAATTTGCTCAGGCTATGGAATTGCCCTTTTGCATTGCGCTGTATGGAAGCTGCATATGTCCACCACATGGCAAAGTACCTTTGTTTGCTCCTTAACACTCAGGTCTACACTTGCAAGTCAGATCACTGGGAACACTATTGGCAATTGTCTTCTTATAATAGATTAGTTGATGCAAGAACAATCTAAAAATTTTTGGTATGGAACTAGCCCTCATTAGAGATTAATGAAGCAAATGGAAGCATATAAATTTGGTGAAAAAAATGTTACATTCTAACAGCATATGGTTGGCAAAACTGCCCAGGATACCGTTTCCACAGAGACAAACGCAAGACATCTATTAGAAAATTCTAGAGAACAAAGTGTTTGTTTTGTTTTACTTTGTTTTTGGCCCCGCTCTCCCTCCCTCACTCCCTCCCTTTCTCTCTCTCTCTCTCTCTCTCTCTCTGGAGCTCTCTCTCTCTCTCTGGAGCTCTCTCTCTCTCTCTGGAGCTCTCTCTCTCTCTGGAGCTGTCTCTCTCTCTGGAGCTCTCTCTCTCCCTCCCTCTGACAAAGTCAAAAAATCTTTAATATTTTCCCAGTGTAAAAAACATTCTTATGTTGTTTGATATTTGAAGGGTTATTTTTGAAGTGAGACAAATTCCCTTTGTGAATTATATATCAAAAAGTTAAAATCTAAATGAAATTTCTTTGCGGTACTAATTGGATGAAAGATTTATCTTGACTACTATGGTGAAGATAAATCTGTCTTTGCTTGTCTTCATTTTCTCAGATCTTCATAAGTATTCGTCTATAGTCTTTGGATCTGTTGCCAACATAACAGATCAGTCAGGACACTTCTATTTTTAAAATTAGGTTTCGCACCAGCCTACATTCACCAAAATTGGCCCTACCTATTTGACACCATTGTTGCAGAAAGAAAGCTACAGCTTTGCTGAATGGTGCGCCAAAGCCCACAGGTGTGCGTGAGGTACGGATTAGATACCATTTGAAAGGTTTTCTAACTTTCAAACAGTTTTAAAACTTTTTTTAATTTCCTGCTTAGCCACAATATGAAGTAAAACAAAAATGGAGACTGGTCATTTTATAGTTATTACCATTGCTAAGAGGGAAAAATTCTACTGTAATAAATAAATGTTAGGCTCCCAAGGGCAATGACTATATTCTAATCATCTGTCTGTCCAGTTATTCCCAGGGAAGGACCTCAATTAATGTGTGAGAAAGCTGGGTAAAAATTGTAATACCTAACATTTGTCTATAAGACTTTATATATATTAAGTCATTTTCCACTAAGAGCAATTACCTAAGGTCAGTATTGTTAGTTTGCCTTTTTGTATGTTTGCTTGTTAAGAGACTTTATCAATGGCTGTGGAAGACAGTGAAATATTTTTTTAACCTATGATTCTCCAGTTATGATGAACTAATGGGTATTAATTAAAGCCAGGACTAGGGAGGAGCAAGAAAGATACCTAGAAGTTAATGCAGCACTAACTTTCAGGATCTTGCAGTACAGGGCCGTGGTCTTGGCTCAGTAATTAAGTCCCATTAACAGAAAAACTCAAATGTTATTAGCTATCACCTCAAACACTTGTCAGTGTAGGCCACAGCCACGTGTCAAATGTCCCTCAATTACTGCTGTGACTTCCAGGAGATGCATTGTAAGTGGTCAAGAATACACTCACTGCTATAGGGATAGTCTGTCAAAATTTCACTGAGCTATGTTGTAATGTGTGGAAGAAGGGTTTGATTCATAATGTTTCCAGCATTGCTACCTGTGTTGCAAGTCTTACTGAGGTTTAATGAAACCACTTTTATGGTCATCATTCCTAGCTCACTGATATCTTCTGGACTTGGACATGAATTCAGTGCAGCCAGTGGGACAGGAAGCAAATATCAGGGATAGATCTTCTGCTCATTAGAATGTTCCACCTTCTGATATTCCAGAAATGGATTCCACAGTCATCTCTAGTCTGCTCTATCATTCATGATAAGTGCTCCCTCTCTCTTTTATCCATTCACCCATCCATCCTTCCATTAACCTATTGATTCAACAAATATCTACGAATAAACTTGTATGAGTTAGGCATAAATCAACGGGGTCTCAGTGTTGGACAAGGATTTACACAGCCTTCTTGCTATTAGACTTTCAAAACCCATCCCACCAACCATCCAGACATGCCTGAATCTTTATACTCAAGTTGGGACTTCAATCTAGTTCTACAACAGTTAAATAAAATGGCTATGTAAAAAATATATATTTTTTATTACAAAAATTTCCAATCAGCTCAAAATTGGGGGGGATATATTGAGGAAAATATTCCTTTAATATACTATGTGGAAGAAATATTTATTTAGCAAACAGTATATTTAGTTGGTTAATTCTGCTCTAGATAAAAATACCATGCTGCAATTTTTTTTTCTTAGAATACATCTGAACACACACCTCAAGACAGACAAAAGGAAGCAACTCTAAGAAAATTTATAATTGGGCGATCCTGAGGAAAAGTGAAACAATTGGGTTATACTGACTCTTAGAAAGAGACAAAAACATCAAATTCAAGTTATTGAAACTTAAGCAGGAAGCACAATGACTATTGTTAGATCTCTGGTGTACATAAAGCTTATTAAATATTATTATACTTAAAATGAAATATAGTTTTGCGAGACTTAATTTTTGCTCCTATTCACATGGTCCTAAATACCATCTACCTGGTGCCACTTACACGGATGTTGGGAAACTCATAAGAAAAAGAATTAGCCTCTGCAAACTAGCCCACTTCTTTTACTGCGTGCAGAGAAGCTTTTCTTCTTTACTGAAGTGGTAAAGTTTATACGATCTAAACTCTCAATTAAAAAAAACACCTTCCAGAGCACCTGGATGGGTGACTCAGTCGGTTGAGTGTCTGACTTCAGTTCAGGTCATGATCTCACTCTCCGTGAGTTTGAACCCCGTGTTGGGCTCTGTGCTGACAGCTCAGAGCCTGGAGCCTGCTTTGGATTCTGTGTCTCCCTCTTTCTCTGCTCCTCCCCCACTCAGGCTTGCTCTCTCTCTCTCTCTCTCTCTCTCTCTCTGTCAAAAATAAATAAACATTTAAAAAATTAAAAAAAAACCTAATTTTGATCTTGTTTCTTTTTTTTAATGTTTATTTATTTTTGAGAGAGAGAGCATGAGCAGGGGAGGAGCAAAGAGGGGGGAAGAGGAACTGAGGTGGGCTCTGTGCTGACAGCAGACAGACTGATGTGGGACTCAGACTCACGAACCTTGAGATCATGACCTCAGCTGAAGTCAGAAGCTGAAAGACTGAGGCACCTAGGCACCCTTGATCTTGTTTCTGAGAAAGAAGGGTCTCTGTTCTGATCAAGGCTACATACCCCCTCCAAATTTTCATAATCTCTCCCTGCTTTCTCTAAGATTTTCTCTGTTAATTGCCTTTTATGCTTTTATCCTCAGTCTTTTTCTTTATTAGTTCTTTCACACTTGCTGGTATGAATTCCTCAGGCCACTAGTTTAAGAGTTCAATATAAAATTTTTACTAATTCTTTTTTTATGTTTATTTATTTTTGAGAGAGAGAGAAAACACGGGGGAGGGGCAGAGAGAGAGTCTCAAGCAGGCTCTGCACCAACAGTGCAGAGTCCTACTGGGGGCTCTATCCCAGGAACCATGAGGTCATGAACTGAATTGAAATCAAGAGTCAGACACTTAACTGAGCCACCCAGACATCTCTTTACCAATTCTTAATTTTCATTTCAAGTGCAAATTCTGTGTTCCAAAACATTAAATCTATTAGTTACAAGGCAATTATCTGGTCACTGGTTGATGGCTTTTGCCTATTTGGTCATAACTGAAATGTACAGTTTTTTCCAGTCCTAAACTATAGTTCCTTCCAAAGTTGTTCCCTACAACTGTCTGCTATGGTATTCTCTTTTCACAAACTTTAGGCTCCTTCAGAAGCCAACAGCTCTCTTTCCACTTGGCCTTCTTGGAAAACATGGGGAAACTATTCAATTCGTCCACGTAACTCTGAAGGCACAGGAATCCAGGAGAGCTGGATGCCAAGGCCATTTCTGTCTTTGATACATGGGCCAACCATCCCTCTTCTAGCCTCTGATTCTCACAGGCCTAGGGAACTCCCGGGATTACAGATAGGAAACAGGGCACAAGGTCCATTGAATTCAGAGTCACTAAATTATCAGAAGAGTTCTATTGTCCACTGTACTCTCTCTCCACCATGCAGCCTACCCAAGGAAGCCAGCCTCTCCTCACTCTCTTCTCATGTCTGACAGATAATCTCCTGGGAGAAGAAAAAGAAATGACATTCTCATACCTGAAATTTGCATTTGGGGGCTTTTGAACTTAAAAATTGAGAATGTTAGAGACTTGTTCTCTGGTTCCTATTCCCTTGGAGCAATGGTTCTTTAAGGGCAAAAAGTCTGAATGAAGTATGACTGACTATTAGGCAAAATAAGAATTATGGTTATAAATTATCAGTAAACACCTGAAAATATTTCAAACCTGATACACAACCTCTATGCTCTTTCCCTCTTTGAAATTTATTTTATTAATATTTCTTCACAATTATTTCAGTGGTTTTTTTTCACAGCCTCCTTTTACTAGCTGTAAACTTATTATTCCTCCATTGCTAAACCTCCCAGGTTGTGATGATTAAATGAGAAAAAGATTAAATGAGAGGATTCGTTTCAGCTGGTAATAACAGAACCCCCCCCCCAAATAACAATGGCTTAATTAAGGTAGCATATTCCTTTCCCATGCAATAGAATTCAGTTATAGGCTGTTTAGGAAAAGAATGGTGATTCTTTCCCATGATTATGGGGCCTTTTACCTTCTTTAGTGCCAAGGTCATCTTTTTACCTTCTTCAGTCTCCTTTTACCTTCTTTAGTGCCAAGGTCATCTTAAGCTCAAAGATAACTGCTCCAATGACAAGTGGCAACAGGAAAGAGGAAGGGGAAGGAAGGACAGGATACCTGCTTTCACTATAGCTTATCTGAAGAAACTTAATCACCCAGTCACACAAAACTGCCAGCCATAATCTTTTGGTCTCAAGTTTCACAGACATGAATTAGAAGCAAATCCAAGATACCTCATTACATTTGAGGAAGAAGGTCAGTTATCCCCTGCCTTCCCTTCAGTGGGAGATGGGACTGCCACACAGAATCCTTTCTTTTCTTTTCTTTCTTTCTTTCTTTCTTTCTTTCTTTCTTTCTTTCAATATAATTTATTAAATATAATTTATTGTCAAATTGGTTTCCATACAACACCCAGAATCTTCCAAACTAGTTCTCATCAAATCCTGCTGAATCTCCAGCAACCTGACCATTTTAGATCTTGTAGATGACTCATCCAGCAGGTTCACAGACACGTTCTTTGAAACTGCAGCTTGGTAATCTGACTCACAGCACATTGTAACTTGGAGTTCAGTCAAAGCCTCCAACTTAACATCCTGTTACACTAGTATAAAAGGAAAACCTGATTTTTTGTAGCCAGCCATCTTAATAAACTTTCTTTTCAGCCCAAATAGATTTTTGAATTGAGTTTCTTGGTTTTCTTAGGTATTCATTTATATCATCTGAAAACAAAACTTGTTTTTACTACTTTGATTCCACATAGTATCCTATTCCATTCCCTAGAATCACCAAAACAATGTTGAATAATCACAGTACCTAGTAGAATTCTTGCCTTAGTCTTAATTGTAATTGGAATGTCTTTAGAATTCCACAATATATACTTATCATTGGTTTCTGAAATGTACTCTTAAGGGTGTTTAAGACTTTCATAGACACTAATATAATCTTGTTTTCTCTCCTTTTTTTCCATGAAATAAATTAATTTTCCCAATGTTGAACTATCTTTATATAACTGGAATGTGGAAATATCCCTTAATAATAATTTACAACCATTAATCCTCTTGCTCAAAACCATCAACACTATTCACCTCTCCTTCAACATAACTCAAACTGCTCCTTCAAAGATTTCTGAAATTCTCTTTATTTTCAAGTTCCTTTTTCAGTCCTCTTTCTCTTCCAGCCTATAGATTGTGTGCATGAGCAGGGGACGGGCAGAGAGAGAGGGGGAGAGAGAGAATCCCAAGCAGGCTTCATGCTGTCAGCCTGAGATGGGGCTCAATTTCAGAAACCTGAGCCAAAATCAGGAGTCAGTCCTTAACTGAACCACTCAGAAACCTGGGAAAGAAAGTAGACTTACCTGTAGAAAACAAAAAAATGAGGAGAGTCCAGCCTCTGATGAAGCAGAAGAGAAAGAAGCCAAGCCTGATTTATATCATATCCCATGTCTTATTAGTGGTCCCTGTCTCCCTTCTTGTACAATCCCAAGGAATATTTTTATCAACTATTTTGTAAATTCAACTTTTTAGTAGCTCTAGAATCATTTTTAAGGAAGGAACCCCACCTCATCCCATTTTTTAAGTGTAATTTGTTTTTTAGGAAGTGAAATCATTTGTGGGTTGTGTATTTTTTGGTACAACCAGAAAATAGTGGGATATTGAATATGGGAAGCTTTGATTGTCATGGGTGTCAGCTTAACATTCTATAGATGGGGTAGTCTTTCTAGCCTGTAATACGGAATACTAAATGGCAATTTTGGAGTCAATTGTGCATTGAATATATCTTGAACATTGTTAATTACTTGTATTCACTATTGTTTTTGGTAGAATTGTTTCCTAAAGAAAGCACTCCTTGATTTTGGTTCTCCTTGTTAGAGTTTTGGGCATTCTGTAGCATCTTGGTCATGGTAATCCAGTTTTCCTAGTAACTTTCTTAATGTGCTATACAAGATTGAAAATTTGAGTATGTAGCATATATGATATTAAAGTGTGAGGGGGCACCTGAGCGGCTCAGTGAGTTAGGTGTCAGACTCTCGATTTCGGCTCAGGTCATGATCTCATGGGTGAGATTGAGCCCCACATTGGGCTCTGCACTGGGCATGGAGCCTGCTTAAGATTCTCTCTCTCCCTCTGCCCCTCCCCCACTTGCACACACGCATGCATGCTCTTCCGCTCATAAATAAATAAGAATTAATGGGACTTAACAATGTAACCGTGTATCAATGTTTAAAGATATTGGTACTTGATATACTCTTAAGAAAGATTTGCCTCCAAATTTTTAGCTGCAAGGTCACTGGAATAACTCTTAGAAAGGAATCACAACTACATGGTTTTTTAGACTTTTGGTACACACATTAAGAATTGTGTACAAACTGAAATGTCTGTACTGATCCTCAGAACAACTAATAAAAACTCAATTAGGAAAGAAAAAAAAAGAAATTATCATAATTCCTGGCATGTAATAGGTGTTCAGTAAATACCACAATTTCTTATAGGACACTGCCTTCTGAACTTGATGATGTTAAACAAGCAAAACAATACAGGCCAGCATCCATGATGAACATAGATGTAAAAATCCCCCAACAAAATACAGTACTAGCAAACTCAATTCAACTGCACATTGAAAGGATCATCTACAATGATTAAGTGGGGCTCATCCCTGAGTTCCAAGGGTGGTTCCACATTTATAAGTCAATAAAAATAACACACCATATTAACAGAATAAAGGATACAAATCATCTGATCATCACAGTAGGTAGGGAAAAGCATTTTACAAAATTCAATATCTTTTCATAATAAAAGCTCTCAACAAATTAAGTACAGAAGTAACTCAACATATATGAAAAGCCCACAGTTAATATTTTACTCAATGGTGAGAAGCTGAAAGCTTTTCCTTTAAGATAAGGAACAAGACAAGATGCCTACTCTTACCACTTCTGTCAACATAATATCACTAGTCCTATCCAGAATAATGAGGCAAAAAAAGGGAAATAAACGTATTCACTTTGGAAAGGAAGAAGAAGAATTAATTATATGTATTTCTGATAAAACTATTCCTTGCCTCTTTTGGTTATACTTTTATAGACTAATTTTTATCATTTATTAGTTTTCAAACTTTCTTTTGTAAGGCATTATCATTTGCTAAAAGCATATAGCTATTAATGTGTTTTTAAATCAAATCTGATAGTCTTGGTCTTCCAGTAGGATAATTAACTTGTTACAAATATATTAGTAATCAGAAGAGATGTATTTATTCCTACATTTTTATCTAAGTTTTTTGGTTTGCTATGCTTTTCTTAGTATCTTGTGGGGTTTTTTTTTCTTTCTTTTTCTGCCTTCTGTTGACTTGATAGAAATGTTTTTCCTGGTTTAGAAATTAAACATTGTATTTCTATTATTGTGATAGTTCCATTTCCTTTAAAATGTTAACATACATATTTAAATTTATTTCTTCCTAATAAAGTCTAAAGTTAATCAATAATTACTATTGTCTTTCAAAAGATTCAAAGATATGTAACAGGTTGTATTTTCCTCAGGTGCTTACCTGGTTTTTAAATACTCCCTAGGGGTGCCTGGGTGACTCAGTCGGTTAAGCGTCCAACTCTTGATTTCTGCTCAGGTCGTGATCTCATGGTTTGTGAATTAAAGCCCCACGTTGGAGGGGTACCTGGGTGGCTCAGTCGGTTGAGTGTCTGACTTCGGCTCAGGTCATGATCTCGCAGTTTTGGGCCCGAGCCCCGCGTCAGGCTCTGTGCTGACAGCTCAGAGCCTGGAGACTGCTTCAGATTCTGTGTCTCCCTCTCCCCGCCAACCCCACACTCTGTCTCTCTCTCCCTCAAATAAACAAACAAACAAACAAACATTAAAAAAATTTTTTTAAAGCCCCACGTTGGAATCTGTGGTAACAGTGCAGAGCCTGCTTAGGATTTTCTTTCTCCCTCTCTCTCTGCCCCTCCCTGGCTTACTCTTTATCTTTCTCTCAAAATAAATAAAAATAAATTCTAAAATATCATACACGTAAATGCTCCCTAAATAGTTATTAGTGATTAATATAATTTTAGTATTTTTATGTTTGTTAGGTCAATTGCTTTGTTCACTATTTTTTCCTCACTTTCCAAACTTTTCTTATTAATTTAATTTTCTTCCTGCTAAAGTATATTCCTCAGCAGGTCTTTCAGTGAGGGTCTACAGGCAACAGTTTATTTTTGCTTTTATGTTTATAAATATGTCTTTAATCCTTACTTTTGCCTAATGGTTTAGTCAGGTATAGAGTTTTATTCCCCAGCAATTTGAGACGTTATTTTATTGTTTTCAAGCATCTTTCGCTCCTAATGTGAAATATGATATTCATCCAATTATGTCTCTTTATAATCTGTCATTTCTCTCCTGTGTCTCTCCATCTTTCTTATCTTTGACATCTTATAGTTTCAGAATACTGTGTCTAGTTATATGGACCTGACATGTTTGCTTCCAACCTGAAAAGTCATTTTTCTCTTCAAATAGGAAACAATTTTCATCAATATTTCTTAGAATAATGTCTCCTCTCAATTCTCTCTTGGAGCCTAAATTTAATGAATGCTGGCTAACAGCATGTAATTCCTTTTTTCGGGTGATTTCCTCAAATCTGTCTAGCATTTTACTAGTGTTTTCTTCAGCTGTGTATTGTTTAACCCACATGAAGTTTTTATTTCCCGGTGTGTAGGTACACATGATTTCTAGAATTTTTGTCTCTTACTTTTTGCACATTTCTTTTTTTAGAGAATTCAAAGTTTCCAGGCCCCTGACCCTGACAATAGTCAATGCTCACTGACATTTAAATACCAACCATCTTTTAAGAATAAATGCTTCAACTATCCCCATGGGCTGAAATAGTTTGTTTATAACTCACTTCTTTAGCTATAAGCATCCTCAATATCTCTGTGACTTGGTAATTTTGAGTTTAACTTTTTTAATGTTCTGATATTTGTTCAACTTTTGTGTGTTTTGTGGGTGGAGCCATGGGGACATATCTTGAGATCTTTGTCAGCTAAATTGAACAACAATTTCCCCACATAGAATAAGTCAAATATTTTAAAACCTACCAGTCACCCATATTTTCTCATAAGAACATATCATTATCTGTCTATCTATAGTTATATATATAAAGTCATTTATAGCTACACGACTCTATTTTTGTGTAGCACAACATAACTTCAGGGATAAAATTTTATATCCTGAGCTTAAAGAAAAAGTTAACCTAACCAAGTTAGTACAAAATTCTATGAGGGCAGTGTTCACTGACAATCAAAACTTTAAGATGGGTATGATTATTTTGCAATTCTCTTTAGCCAGTGTCTTTTTTAGCTGGATTTCCTACTATACAAAATTGACGTCTACTTTAAAGAAGTCTTCATTTTGTTATTGTCATCCTTTTGATGGACTAAGGAACAATATTACTGTAGACCAAGATCAGATGGATTGTGTCATTAGGCAAACCACGAGAATGAGTTAATTATACAGTTAAAACAATACCAGCATTCTGAATTCATGAATATGCTAATTTGTTTAGTTCAATTTATCTAAAGAATTACGTATAATCACATCTGGTAAACTCTGAAGTTTAAGAAACAATTCTAAACATTTTCATTTAAATAATTGCTCACCACCATGAGTACATCTGTCAATTACTTGTTAATTGACTGAAAACAGGACTACATAACTATGCCATCTGTCACTAACACTCTTTCCAAATACCACTTGATCCCTTAGTGTTAAATGCAAATTGACCTTTTCATTCAACTAGTAAATTTTATGTGTTTGAGTCAATTATGCCACTTTGCCACTCTTTTATACTCATCACACATCTGGATTTATTTTTGCCAGAGCAATAATTGGGTTAATAAACATCAAAACTTACATCATTCAACTACTATAGTCCATTTCAATCTAAACATAGCTTTAAAATAGATCCATTTGACCCTCTATTATTTTGTTTAGTAGTCAGTGTAATTCTTTATTATTTATAGTTTTTAAAGCCAGATTGATAGAAATAGTTTTAAATACCAATACCTAGTACTAACATCAGTGAAAATCCAGTAGGAATAAAATAAAAATATAAAAAATCTTCAATGTCATTTTGATAAAAGCATTGAAAACGAAACAACTTTGTATTTATTTAAGCGATGAAATAAAGGGGTGTTCAAGCTTCACATGTGGAGATGTTTTTATTCTTTTTCTAACTCATGGGATTCTGTACAAATTATTCTCATTAAAGTTAATGATAATCTTGATTGTAACTTCCCTAGGGTCTCAGTGGGAAATTACAGGCTGGCATTTCTAAACTTATCTAAAGATAAAGACAACATCCAAATTATTCTATAGCATGGTTATCCACTACTTACAAGCTATAGTTTACTGGAAAGGTTTTAATGCTCTTGTATATATGACACACGAGTAAATCATCATTCACAACTGGCCTTACAAATGTTGTACCAAAAGTGAGGTATCTCATTATAGCAGATACAGCGTTGTGCTGCTCTGAAATCCTCCTGAAGACTGAAACACTCATTTCTTCCATTGCTGGGAAGGTTGATGTTTAACAGCTCTCTGCTTAATCTCTTTGCAGGAATTAGCCTCAGCCAAAGAGAGAAGACTGGCCCATGGTCAATCCCCTCCTCAAGGGTAGCCTCCATTCAATAACTGGTAGATACAGGAGATAAAATCCTGGTTCCTTCCCTCAAAAACATAAAAAACTCTGAAGGGCCATCCCAGAGGGAAGGATTTCTGTAGGATTACCTGAGTCCACAGTTACAACTGAATCATAGCCTACCTTCTTAATCTGCTCAGTATTGCTCCAATCACATTTCCTACTTGTTCCCAAGAGGAATCCCCAATAAGCCTCCTGCATGTAAATCTCAGAATCTCAGGGTCTGTTCCTTGGAGAACCTGTCCTATGGCACTAGGTTTCCTGGATTTATGTGACGTTTCAGTGACGGCAATGTAACATCTCATATTCTATATGAAAAAAGCTTCACAGTCATCAGAAGGAGCTAGAAAGAAAACTGAAAGACCTGGGTACTGTAACCTGGTAATCTGGGGACATTTTGAAACACTTTTTCACTTATCAGCAGAAATCTGTTTTAGAAGCATTCACGAAGCTTGTTTTCTCAAAACAGCAGGTGGAATTTCTACTAAAGGAATGTAGCAATACACCAGATAAACTGGAAATGAAAATGGTACATTTTGTAGCATTGAATTAGCTATAGTATTTGCATTTTCCCTGAATACATGTGATAATTTGTCAGAATATACTTCATTTTTTTTTAAAAAAAGGAGGAAAGAAATACCATACATAGTATGTTAATCAAAACATTTAGTGTAGGATAACTCTAACTTTGTTGTATGAAAATGCACAAATACATAACACCTCATGCTCTAGCCAGTGAAGTAGGATGGAGATAAAGAGAGTTAAATTAAATCTAAATCTATTCCATGACAATCTGATCTCCACCAGGGCTGCTGAAATGGTAGATCATTTTTGTACTTGCTGATATGGCAAAGAAAAGTAGCAGATCTATTTGAAATTCCATTTAAAGACTCCTAGATTCTGGGTCACTTCAACACCTGACTCCTATACAATTTGGGAATCTCTAACAAAGTAGCTCATTTATACCACCTAAGCACGGTTTCAGTCACAAATTCCACAATTGTAATTTGTTATATAAACAAGGTCGATCAAGCAAAATATAAACATACTTCCAGATGTTTCACTGATTTTAGTCATTGGGAAAGCAAAAGCTCCCCATTGATGAATTGGAAACTGATAAATCTGCATTACAAACGCTCAGAATTTGTCTACTCAGATCACACACACACACACACACACACACACCGCATATTTGCTTTTCTAAGGAGAAAATAAACTTACTAGCCAGTATCTGTGATTAATCACCAACAGCTGTGCATTATATAACTCTACATATGGACCAGAGACACCAATGCTAGGAGCCCAGTATCTTATTAATCATGCTTAAAGTTTGAGGGTATATTGATGAACACATTTCTGTTGAACAAATGTAATCTATTGAATTAACACTCTGCAGCTGAAGTTTGTCTTTATTTCATCTTTACCAGTAGCGAAGACAAAAACATAGCATTATAAACAGCATTTGTCTATAAATTCATTCTATTAAAGATAAGCAGTAATATTTTTGTAATAGATCTGTTCTATGTGTGTAGTATTATATTAAATCTTGAATCTACCAAAACTGAATATAAAGGCCTATAACTTACACTTGTCATTGACTTAATTTCTTATGTCAAGTTAGAAGGAGCAATTAGAGGCTTATTCTTGAGTCAACAGACAGCTAAATTAATGTTGCTAGCTATAATGATAATCAGGCAAGGACATTATGATAGAGATTTATATGTCCCCAATTACTAAAAAAGGAATACAAAACCCAGACCACTGAAGATAAAGCATGAGCTTCAAACTTTGTGACCAGACAAAATATAACTGTAAAAATGATAGCAAATTTTGTGATAACTATCAGATCATATGATCTCACTTATACACCTTATTTTTAGACTTTATTGTTTTCTTTTAGGGCATTGCCTTTGAAAGATTATGATCTGCAAATAATTCTTCAAGAAGAATATGTTTGCAGCTCCCCCCATGTGCCTAGCATTACATTGTCATGGGCGGCACTAAGGTGATTAACACAAAATCTTGCCCTCAAGGAGCTTCCAGTCAGGAAGAAGTAAGATAAGAAATAATGGCAATAAAATAAGGATAAGTACTAATTAAGGCACAGATTACTATAAAAGCACAGAAAATAGGGAGTTAATTCTGCCAAGGTCAAGGGAAAGTGTGGATATGGTTAGGACATGTGAAAGGGAGCGTAAACAGAATTTTCCAGTCAAGATGTGGAAGGGAACTCCAGGTAAAGAAGCACAAGGGGCTAAATCATGGAGGCATGACATATATGGCAAATTCTAGAATGAACCAAAGAAAAGTGAGGGAAAGGTGAGGCTGGAAAAGCCTGTATTAAAGTTTAGTGATATCTACTCTCATACATTCCATGCAATCTTACAATTTTTCATGACCCTTATATTAAAATATAGTTTCAAACAATTAGCAATGACAGCTCAAAATCAACCCGGTCACTAAATCTCCCCCCCCCCCCGCCAAAAGAATTGTGAATCAACTTTACAATTACTTGATCTCTGAGCATCTCACTAAGATGCAGTGTATCACAGAATTCTACTGAGTTGAGAATTAGGAGACGTGGGTCCCTTCTGTAGTCTAGATAAATCATGTCACTTCACTGAATGTCAGTTTTTTACTCATCAGCAAAATGCTGGTTTGAGATACAATTTTGCTTTAAGATCTCTTGGAGCTCTAAGAGACTGATTACTATTGAACTGAGTTTCAACCCTAAAAGAAAATCCATTAAAAGGGAAATTGTTTTCCTAAAAAAGAAAAAGGCAAGTTAAGTGAAAATACAACAGGCAAGGATTCAGAGGTCAAGTGGAGAACATACTCTATATGAGTTGGAAATGCCATACCTCTTAAAAAGTTAACAATTTCTGCTAAATGGCAAATCCTGCTTTTTCCAAAGGCTGCATGTAGAAAATTCTTTGAAGGTAATTTGAAGTATATTCTTACATTTCTCCTTTCGCATATATAAAATAGAGAAAGAGGGGGTAGGGGAGCATCTAAACTCTCCAGGGGATTTTGATAAACAAGCTTGCTAAAAGTTGGCAACACATTCTTATAAAAGGCACTATGGGAAGAGAAAACAGATGCACTGCCTTTCTCTCCTCGCTCCATGACTTCTCAGTTGCACGATCCTGTACAAACACTACACCTTCCTCACCCTCAGTTTCCGGATATGCAACAATGGGGCACAAATGCTGAACCTACTCCCTGGAGTCATAGTGAGGCATACAAGGGACAGTCTCTGTAATAAGTTAGCAGCTCTGGCGAAGGTGTGGGTGCTTAGTAAATACTAATCCATAATGATTCATAATAATACATAAATTCATGATGATTCATATGCTTCTTATGATAAAGCAGAAGGAATCACATATCATGCTGTATTAGGCTTCATCTTATGTCAGTAATTGCTGTCTTTTTTAGATGAGGCCTAATTTAGGCTCTTCAAAAACAATTTTAAAATTTGAAATTTCAAAAGAGGGATAAGTTAGAGATATGTAAAAATATTTTTCTACTGCCCTCCCATTTTCTATTCAAAACAATAGCCAGATGTTTTGTTACTACATTGATTTTAAACTTCTGTCTGTGAGAGATAAATCTATATTTTTGATATATATTTCTTTTCTAGATACAAACAGGATTTTTCTCACAACTAGGTATTGATTTCCAAAGAGGACTATATTCCAACGTCTCTCTTTAAAAAAAAAAAAAAAAAAGTTAAGTACCAGAGCTTCCGGCTAAGAAGGCTCTAGCAGAGTGCCATAAAAATTATAGACAAAGACAGAATTACTCATGGGTTTGATATTGCATAAAACTGTCTCCTGTAGAGTATTTAATTCATGAGCAATCAATCATGATTTGGAAGGGATCTCTCTTCTAGTTCCATATGTGGTAACAATTTAGTCATCTCCTAGTTATCTGAACTATTATTAAAGAGAAACAGATATGTGTAATCGTAATCTTAAAAGGTAAGTATTCAGAGATAGCATCTCTTGTATGAAATGTCATTTCAGTCATTTTCAGGGTATTCCAGGTATCATGGGAGGAGCACAAAAGCAGAAGATCTAGTCATTTTGCCTAAGAGCTTGTCATGAAGTAGGACACATAAGACATTTACTAAAGGTAAGGGCAAAACACGACAGTATGATAGAAAGCCTGTAAGTGGAATTGGTAATAAATGCTATGTGAGAGCAGAGGAAGATGTCCTGTCAGGCTATGTGATCAAAACAGTCTTTATAAATGTGATAGGGCTTGAACTTGGTCTGAAATGATGAGTAGGATTTTGACAGATGGTGAGGAGGACAAGTGGCAAGCAATACAGGTAAATAGGATAGCAGAAGCTATTTTATCACTATGTGGAGAACTGTAAATCCTAAAAGTCAAAAGGAATTCAGACCTAAAACCAAGGTAGCCAATTAGTTAAGCCTTCTGGAATTCTCAACATAGGGAACTTCTAAAGGAACTTGGAATAGTGCCAAGTACTTATGAGGCTCAAACATACTGATATGTGATTTAAACCACACATTTTACACACAAGAATTATAAGACTTGAAATACAATATTCCATCACACACTGAAATATCTGAACAGAGTATCTATTCATTGGCTTAGGGGAAAAATGGTTTTCTGATTATGGAGTAGAGCAGACAGAGTGGATTATCTAAGGAATATATGCAATATATATGTGCTCAGTCCTTTCTACAAATTCTGCATAGCCCTAAATGAGTGGATAAACAGGTCTTTGGTACTTTGCCAAAAACTGCTTTTCCACTCCAAATGACATATTGTTTTGAAACTTCTCATCTTTTTGTCTTTCTTCTGTAAATTTTTCCTAACACCACTTTTTAAGCAGGTCTTTCTATGGAGTGCCTTAACTAGAAAATTTTCAGAAGAATGTGATTTCTTTCAGTCAACCTAAAAAAAAGTTTACAAATAAATATGCACTTCAAAGAACCTCTTTTAAAATCTTCTCTTAAATAACAGAACCTCTTTCTTTTTAACTTTATGTCAGGTTGACATCAAAAGCATAAGATTATTGAATTGTTTTTCCTGTTCGGAACAACTCAGCTGGAAGTCACTAATATAATTTGTTTCAAAGACTTAGGAGACAAATAGAAGAGGTTTATTTAGGCTAATTTCCTTCTCCAAGGACAATCTAAGAGAGTCTTTCCTGGGGACAATGGACAGTGCCTACATAAGACAATGTCCATCTAACTTGAGGGCAAGACAATGAGTGTACGTATGCCAAAATAATCCATCTGTATCCTGCTGTTTTAATTACTGGGAACTGCAGTTCAAATGACACAAATAACAATGTTATAACTTAAGAAGGGGAAAAATTATCTTAATTGACCTTGGTAGAATTTCTGTCTTAAAATAGATGAAGTGCATGAAGTTTTGCAGGTAGTATTAACTCTGTTCTAATTAGACTGTTTGTCCTGAGAAACTGATAAACAATGGCATAATAAGAAAATTTAAAAACAAGTTATTCAACAGATAGATGGTTATTTATAACTTTTTTATTTGTTCTGCTCATTATTTTATTTCATCTGTCTTTTGTTAATTTCCCCTTTATCCTATAAAAGATTCCTCATATTCTTTAAACTTTTTCTTAATATACAATTAAAATTTATATCTCCTTTTTAAATGCATGTATAAAGGTTTAATGTGTAACATATAACTTGTTACAGCATTATCCAAGAGCAAATGGTAAGTCAAATGATAAATAATAACATTATATAAAACAATAAAATTGTACTAAGTAGCATCACTTATAGTCACAGGCTGGAGAACTTTTTCTGGACAAAGCAAGATAATAAATATTTTAGACCCATAACCAGTAAAGAAATCAGATTAGTAATCAACAATCTCCCAAAAAACAAGAGTCCAGGGCCAGATGGCTTTCCAGGGGAATTCTACCAAACATTTAAGAAAGAGTTAACACCTATTCTCTTGAAGCTGTTCCAAAAAATAGAAATCGAAGGAAAACTTCCAAACTCTATGAAGCCAACATTACCTTGATTCCAACACCAGACAAAGACCCCACTAAAAACGGGAACTATAGATGAACTTCCCTGATGAAAAAGGATGCAAAAATCTTCAACAAGATACTAGCCAGCCAGATCCATCAATACTTTAAAAAATTATTCACCACGACCAAGTGGGATTTATACCTGGGATGCAGGGCTGGTTCAATTACCTGCAAAACAATCAATGTAATTCATCACATCAATAAAAGAAAGGACAAGAACCGCATGATCCTCTCAATAGATGCAGAGAAAGCATTTGACAAAATAGAGCATCCTTTCTTGATAAAAACTCTTAAGAAAGTAGGGATAGAAGGATCATACCTTGATATCATAAAAGGCATATATGAAAGACCCAACACTAATATCATCCTCAATGGGGAAAAACTGAGAGCTTTCCCCTAAGGTCAGGAACAAAACAGGGATGTCCACTCTCACCACTGCTATTCAACATAGTATTGGAAATCTTAGCCTCAGCTATCAGACAACACAAAGAAAAGGCATCCAAATCAGCCAGGAGGAAATGAAACTCTCACTCTTTACAGATGACATGATACTCTATATGGAAAACCCAAAAGATTCCACCAAAAAACTGCTAGAACTGATCCATGAATTCAGCAAAGTGTCAGGATATAAAGCCAATGCACAGAAATTGGTTGCTTTCCTATACACCAATAATGAAGCAACAGAAAGAGAAATCAAGGAATTAATCCCATTTACAATTACACCAAAACCCATAAAATACATAGGAATAAATCTAACCAAAGAGGTGAAAAATCTATATGCTGAAAACTATAGAAAGCTTATGAAATAAATTGAAGAAGACACACACACACACACACACACACACACACACACACACAAATGGAAAAAGATCCCATGCTCCTGGATAAGAAGAACAAATATTGTTAAAATGTCACTACTACCCAAAGCAGTCTACATATTTAGTGCAATCCCTATCAAAATAACACAAGCATTCTTCAGAGAGCTAGAACAGACAATCCTAAAATTTGTATGGAACCAGAAAAGACCATGAATGGCCAAAGCAATCTTGAAAAAGAAAACCAAAGCTGGAAGCATCACAATCCCGGACTTCAAGCTATACTACAAAGCTGTAAAAATCAAGAGAGTATGGTACTGGCACAAGAACAGACACTCAGATCAATGGAACAGAATAGAGAACCCAGAAATTGACCCAGAAACTTATGGCCAACTAATCTTTGACAAAGCAGGAAAGAATATCTGATGGAATAAAGACAGTCTCTTCAGCAAGTGGTGCTGGGAAAACTGGACAGTAACATGCAGAAAAATAAACCTGGACCAATTTCTTACACCATACACAAAAATAAACTCAAAATGGATGAAAGACCTCAATGTAAGACAGGAAGCCATCAAAATCCTTGAGGAGAAAGCAGGCAAAAACCTCTTTGATCTTGGCTGCAGCAACTTCTTACTCAACAGGTCTCCAGAGGCAAGGGAAACAAAAACAAAAATGAACTACTAGGACCTCATCAAAATAAAAATCTTCTGCACGGTGAAGGAAACAATGAGCAAAACTAAAAGGCAACTGACAGAATGGGAGAAGATATTTGCAAATGACATATAAGATAAAGGGTTAGTATCCAAAATCTATAAAGAACTTATTAAACTCAACACCCAAAAAACAAATAATCCAGTGAAGAAATGGGCAAAAGACATGAATAGACACTTCCCCAAAGAAGACATCCAGATGACCAAACTACACATGAAAAATGCTCAACATCACTCATCATCAGGGAAATACAAATCAAAGCCACAACGAGATACCAACTCACACCAGTCAGAATGGCTAACATTAACAACTCAGGCAACAACATATGTTGGCAAGGATGTGGAGAAGGAGGATGTCTTTTGCACTACTGGTGGGAATGCAAGCTGGTGCAGACACTCTGGAAAACAGTATGGAGGCTCCTCAAAAAACTAAAAATAGAACTACCCTATGACCCAGCAATTGCACTACTAGGTATTCATCCAAGGGATACAGGTATACTGTTTCGAAGAGACACAGGCACCCCCATGTTTATAGTAGCACTATCAACAATAGCCAAAGTATGGAAAGAGCCCAAATGTCCATCCATGGATGAATGAATAAAGAAGGCTTATGGAGTATTACTCAGCAGTCAAAAAGAATGAAATCTTGCCAATTGCAACTACGTGGATGGAACTAGAGGGTATTATGCTAAGCAAAATTAGAGAAAGGCAAATATCATATGACTTCACTTATATGAGGACTTTAAGACACAGAACAGATGAACATAAGGGAAGGAAAGCAAAAATAATATAAAAACAAGGAGGGGGACAAAACAGAAGAGACTCATAAATATGGAGAACAAACAGAGGGTTACTGGGGGGTTATGGGAGGGGAGATGGGCTAAATGGGTAAGGCACATTAAGGAATCTTCTCCTGAAATCAGTGTTGCACTATATGCTAACTAATTTGGATGTAAATTTTAAAAATTAAATAAATAAATAAATAAATAAATAGTAAGTAAGTAAGTATTTTAGAGTTTGTGGGCCATACAGCCTCTGTTGCTACTATTCAATTTTGTTTCAGTGCAAAAGCCACCACAGATAAATGGGAGTGGCTATATTCTAATACAACTTATTGACAAAAATCAAGTGACAGGCTTGATTCAGTGGTTCCAGTAGTAGTTTACTGGTCCCACACATAAATAATTAAAAATCATCTTGGGGGCACCTGGGTGGCTCAGTTGGTTAAGTGTCTGACTCTTGGTTTGTGGGTTTGTGGGTCTGAGCCCTGCATGGGCTCTACATTGACAATGCAGAGCCTGCTTGGGATTCTCTCTCTCCCTCCCTCTCTGACCCTCCCCTGCTGATGTGCTCACACTCTCTTGTCTTTCAAAATAAATAAATGAACTTAAAATTAAAAATCATCTTGTAGATGTAAAGATCCCCTAAAATTAAATCATGCTATAAGCAGTAGGAAAGAAGTTCAAAAATAAAGATTTTTCTTCAATAACAATGAAAGTAAATGCAGTACTGACTCATTTTCTTACAGTGCTCTTTACACACATTTTTTTCTTGTGAATAGAAAAATCTGACCAAGACGTAAATACTTCAATATTTTAAAATGTATTCTCTTTTAAATTTTATTTGTTTATTTTGAAAGAGAAAGAGAGAGAGAGAGAGAGAGAGAGAGAGAGTGTGTGTGTGTGTGTGTGTGTGTGTGTGTGAGCACAAGCACGGGAGGGGCAGAGAGAGAGAGGGAGAGAGAGAGAGTCCCAAGCAAGCCCCATGTTGTCAGTACAGGGGCTCAAACTCACAAACCATGATATCATAACCTGAGCCAAATGCTTAACCAACTGAGCCACGCAGATGCCCCTCGATGTATTCTTAACAAATGTCAGTTTATTTATCAAGGAAGAAGTAGAGGAGGTTAATGCTATAACAACTTCCTGTTCAGCACAGAAAAAGATTGTAACATCAACATTCAATATTCATCAACATCCTAAATGCATATTGAACAAATGAGATTCTTCAGAAACACTGGGTAACAGGTAAAGTAATAATAAAATGAAAGAAAGTCTATTTCAAGGCCCTGGAAGTGAAAGTAAACATCACAGAGCTGTGCTTTAGCCTCTCTGTTGTGTGTTCAGTCCACACATTCACCCACTGCTGTACTCCAAGGAACGAAGTGGAGGGAGTTGGCACGGAGAGATGAGATCAAATATCATAAATTTGAATTTGTGTTTTCATGGCTTGAAGCAAATTGGAAGAAACAGTTATTTCACTCTGCTTCTCATCTCAAGCATTAACAAGACTCAAGGGCCTGCTGGAGATACCCATTACTCTCCTTTCAACTGGTGTTTCATTTAGTAATAAATAACAAAAAGTATTTCCCTTTGAAGAAAAGAGCTTTAAGTGAGAGTATGAAGATAAAGGCAATTGTCTTAAATAAATTCTAGTGAAGATTTTTTCCAAACACCAGTTGAATGACAACCCTGAAGGAGTGAGCAATCTATTTTTTGGTATCCTACAAGATAAAACACACAAGATAATAGTAAGCTAATATTGCACAGATTATTTATATTAAAACAGCTTGATTTGAAGTTAACATGTCCTCCTTGAGCCTAAAAAAAAAATGAGCTAAATAGTCCCATCACTTACATGATTATAATGGTTAAATTCATTGAATCAACACAAATTTACTCAATACCTACTACACGTGGGTACTGCCCCAGGTGCTAGGTGAAAACATGTGTCCTGCATTCACAGTTTAATCCAAAATTAGATGACCAAAGAGAGAATGCCTATAAAAGAAGTGAGTATTTTGTTGGACTGTAATTTCAAGTGTGCTAATTGTCTAATTGTATAGAGAGACAAGGGAAGTGATGGGAGAAGGCAAGTGACCTCAGACTGAGGAACAACTTGTGCAAAGACCTGAGGTTTCCCTAAAATGTCAAGTCATAGAAAATGAGAGAAGTTTGGTATGATGGATCCAGGAAAGAAAAGGGCTGGGGAAGCGTATGGAGAACCACCATGAGTGGTCTCCTAGACCCCGCAGAGGAGTTAGACAATGCAGTCAAAGAGTGGTCCAATCGGGAGAAAGAAGATTAAATGAGAGGGAGGGAGACTGGTTAGAAGTTTCCAGTCTGTTTTATTTCCTGGTCAGATACAAAAAGAGACTCAAACTCAATCCTACAAAGAGCAGGAAACTAAAGCTCAAACTCTAGAATCTTACTTTTTCTTTCTGTAACA
Organism: Panthera uncia; assembly: GCF_023721935.1. Classification (NCBI taxonomy): domain Eukaryota; kingdom Metazoa; phylum Chordata; class Mammalia; order Carnivora; family Felidae; genus Panthera; species Panthera uncia. The sequence continues at coordinate 117,269,336 of NW_026057577.1, forward strand.
TGTGTACAGCAGCAAGACAGAAGACAAGACCAGCTGTGTTACTGAAAGACTGGCAAATGTCTAAGAACATAATGGTTGAATTGTGTTAAGTCCTTTTGGGTGGTACTGTTAGGACCATAAAATACAATTAAAATGTATTGTTGTATTGTTTTTATTTTATTTCTAATGGTTTTGCAATATTTTGTTTCCTGCCTTACGGAAGCATTAACCACACAAACGTTTCATCGAGCACACCCAAATTAACCAGTCTTTCTCCTCCTCCAACTAAGACAGGCCTCATTCTCCAATGCCCCTTCTCACTAGATTAAAAACACAACAACAACGCAACCTACCAACCTATCGCAAGAGGAGAGGAAGACAAAAAGTTTGCAGGAAAATTAAAAATGGGGGTAGATTATAAAAATAAAAATTTTTAATTGTTTTTCAGATCATTGTGTGAGTTTATTTATTTATTTTTTAATTTGGTTTGGACACTGATTAGGGAAACTTGACTTTCATACGGTTAAGTATTAATATAACAAATAAGAATTAAGAATATTTCAACCTTAGCTCTTTCCTCACCCTCAATTAAAACAATCAAGGCTGTATTTACAGATTTCATTTCACATACAGCAAGCAAAACTCTTAGCTTGTGTTACAGATCCGGGCATATTTCTCCAGCCACTTCCCATCATTCCTGATAGGTTGTACCCTCTTCTGGCTCAGGGTTTTGCTTTGCTCGGATCATGTTCCTTCTCCTCCTTGAAACATTGCCCATCCTCCCCACACCTTTCACTGCATGACCGCCTTTTGGTCTTCCAACACCTAGTTTAGGTGTCTGATCTTTGGTGACTTTTCTCTGATTCTCCCTGAGTTAGTTACCACCTCTAGGGCCTCCTTGCCTTTACAATTATCATCTTTGTAATGTGGCATTTATAAGGTTGAATTATAATTCTTTGTCTTTTTTGCTTGCACTAAACTGTGAATTTCCTGAGAACAGCGATCATGTGCGTTGGCAATTTTTATGTATACCATGTTTTGATAAAACGACAGGCATAATAGGCTTTAAATAAATATTGAATTAAATAAGTCACATAAAGTACAAAGGACCTAGGAAATGAGATAACTGTTATTCAAATTATGTAGAGAGCCATTTTTCTAAATTGGTACACAGTCTTTGCCTGGCTCTACTTTCCAGTGATTTAGAATAAGTCAAGGGAGTTAGCCCACATGGTTTCTTAACCTTTAAATTTAAAGGCAAACTTAGAATTTTTACATATTTATAATAGATGCATAACACATTCATAAACATATGTGTTACATATGTGAATATGTAAATGATAGTGAATTTCCTCTTTTAGGCAAAATTGATAAGAAGTTTTTAATCATCGCAATTAGCAATAGAAGCTCCCCAACATAAACTAAAATAATGATTAAGCAATGAATCAAAATAAAATATAAAATGATACATTTTAACTATCCTACATCTGAGGGCTCGGTTATTAGTTTTTTCATTAGGTTTTTTTCTTTGCCTGAATTCCATCTAGCAGAAATGGGTAGCCTTAGGGCTACAGAACAGTGATAATTACTTAAGTTCTTGAATAAATTACTTACTAAGAATTTCTGTCAGCTTTGTCGTCAGAGATTTTTCCTCTTCAGTTGGCAGAGATGTGGCTATTATAGGTCCTTTGAAGACCTCTGGTGGTAAAAAGGAAGCATTGTTCACCTCCCACATCACAATTCACGAAGTTAAATTTCTCTTGATGCACTTTCTTTCTAATCTTTAGTTTCTATTTTGCATAGGAATAGTTCACAAACTAATAAAGCTTCCCAAGATAATTACTTCTGTTCTAATAATTACTTGACTCTCAACCTTTCCAACTGTAAACTAAGCAAACAACAAAAACAACATCAGCAAGAACAAAAACCTAAGCAATTCGAGCACAGTGAGGTCGCTCTACTGATGGAAACATCTTCAAAGTATGGAGATCTAGCATTTTTTTAAAAAGGCAAATCTATTCAGTATTGCTCCTGAGTATGAGTTGGACCAGAAAAAGAGTGTTTTCTAGTTCAACATAGTAATACTTTCCATCATACACAGAAAGGAATATTCCCTAGGTTGAATTTTTAAGATCTAGCTGAATAACCATTTGTCAAGCAAGCTATAAAAGGGAGCTGTACATGTAATACTGACTTCTGAGTTTTCCATCTATAATTCAGCCCACCTTTGCAAGCAAAGTCATATTAATAACTTTCCATTTATATAAGCCATATAGTATTATAAACTCTTTTACATGTAAATTTTGGCAAGTTCCTTTCTCAGTCTGAGACTCTGTTGTCTCCTCTGCAAATACGTAGGGGGTGTGGTTGACTAAAATTCTGAGCATCAGGAGTTGGGTCTAATACCATATTCATTGGGACTTGAAATAGACCTCGTTTTGAGTACCAGCTCCCATTCAATTTGTATGACCTACAGAAAGATACTTAAATTCCCTGAGGTTCAAATACGTTGTCTACAGTATGGGAGACATCTCCTAACCCAAATACTTATTCATACTTCGGTCCCTTTGACATTAATACCTGCAAATATGGTAAACACTCTAAATGATTGGTATAAAATTATTTTCAATATATTACTGAAATTTGTCTTCCTGCAATTTTTATCCATTAGCATAGGTAACTCTTAAAAGACAGGTATCTATTCCTTTGCTGTTTCACATCTCTTCAATTGTTTAAGAAATCGCTTGTTCTTCTTCCAGTAAGCTCAAATTCCTTCCACTCTCCTCATATGATATAGTTTCAAGGTTTCTTGCAGCTCTCACTCTCCTATGAGCTGCATCCCGTAGAGCTGATATAAATTTAAAATAGAGCAAATGGCAAGGTGGAAGGTTGGTAGGGTTAGTAAAAGGCTGTGAACTTCCTTCTCTAATGGGCTTAAAACTTTATCCCCCTTAAATGTTCTAGCCAAAATAAGAAAAGGAATAGGAATAGATAACTTTAAAAAAATTTTTTTAGCCTCACATTACAATTGCATGAATCTTCCCCATAGAGGCCCCACTACTACACTCAGAGTTAAAAGAAACAATTTGTGTCATAAATGAAAAATAAATGTGTAGATTCATTTCACACATTGTCAGTGGCCTGGGAAACTTCTTGTGAAATCATTTTTAGAGAAAACTAAATTTCCCACGGCTTTAGTGATTTGGTAGTGTGCAGCACATGAAATAGAAAAAGGTTATATTTCTTATTCTTCTGCATATAAAGTGTCTTCCTTGTGTTACAATTTTTACTAGAGAAAATCTACATTTAGTATGGATTTTTATTCCACTACTATTTATACATGAAATTTCTATCAAGTTAAAAATTAGCTGTTAGTTTCATAATTCTGAATTGATAATACAGACAACATTGTTAGCAAATGGACAATTACAGCACACAAGCTGAAACTAGATTATAAGATGAAATTCTAGAGAAAATATGACATAAGAAAGGGCCAGTGGTTACTTTAACAAGAAATACGTAGGCCTTCTGGGAAAGGTTCACTTTCCATATGCTGTTTCCCAGAAGTAGTCATTTGGTAGCCCATTAACGAAACATATAAAATAGGTCTCCAAGAGGGCTAATTAAAAAACTCAATCAATGGGGCACCTGGGTGGCTCAGTCAGTTAAGCGTCTGACTCTTGATCTCAGCTTGGGTCATGATCTCACAGTTCCTGAGATTGAGCCCCATGCTGACAGCACAGAGCCTGCTTGGGGTTCTCTCTCTCTCCCTCGCCTTCTGCCCCGCCCCTGTTCCCACACACAGCGCACAAGCTCACACTCTCAAAATAAATTAAACTTAAAAAACTCAATCAACGTAAACATTAAAAACCTTTATTCCAGAGTAAAACCCAGCTAGCCAACAATATGGTTAGGACTCCGTCTTGAGCACTCATTACACGAAAGACAGCAGATGCAGAGTATAACTTGAACTGAAAAGTCAGTTCAGGAAAAACAACCTTTTTGTACTTCGGCCAACACATTTGTGATAAATACCTTACCTTGAAGATTTTCTGTGAGGGTTAAAAGAGACAACATAAGTAATATCCCCATAACATTGTAGTGACTATTCTTTGCTCCTTCTACCACCTCCCCCAAATAGAAAGTTCCCCATGGAATTCTTTACCTTTTTCCTTTGGGTTCTTTCAAAATCTAGACCAATACTGCCAACTAAGTTTGGCTTCCTCAGTCCAGAGAGTATACCTGTCCTCCCTCTGGCTTCCTGGGTAAAGCTGGTGTAGGTGTGCTGCTTCCCAGGGCCTCAGGGATCCTTCTCTGACAGATGGCTCCGGCACTCTCAGTTACTGTGGTTATTCTTCCGCAGGGTTGGGCTCCAGGAGGGATTTTTGTGTATTGCAGGATTTCCACCATCTGGCTTTTCAGCTGTTCCTACTTTGAGGCTGTTGGTCTAGCTGTAGCTGGCCTGCTTCTAGGCCCCAGGTGCTACTCCTCGGAGAGCGGTAAGTGAGCCTCCTGGAACTAGAGAGTTTTCAGATGAACTTCTCTGCCCTAGTCTATGTGATCTACTGTTTGCACACAGCCTCTGGGGCCATGTTTCCCAAACTTCATTGATTGTTAGGATCATCTGGGGATCCAACTGAAAGTGAAGATTCTCAGGATCATCTCCTACATATCTGTCTGCAGTAGGTCAAGGGTAACCCCCAGGGTCTGGTTTTACGAACAATCATCACCTGTGAGGCCCATGACTAGCAAGTTTAACAATCATCACTCTAGAAAATTATTTGTCGGAGTAGGTTCTGTGGAACAAATACAGAAATACCAGCCAGGGAGCGTGTTAAAAATCTAACTGTCTAACCACATGTATAACTATAGAAATTATGCTAGTCTTGCCAAGATGATATTCTCAGTTCCTGGAAGAATACCCTTCATAATAGTAGAAGGGAGAATGTCTAGGTAAAAGGCTATTCTAACACTCAAGGCCAGAGATAATGGTACCAGTAGTGTGATGGTAAGACAGCAGTAAAAATGGGAAGAAGGGAACAGAGTGTGCTACCCTTTTAAAAAATAGACACAAAACATTCGATCTGGGTTTAGACATGTAAAATATGGGTTTTTTCCTCCTTTATATTAACATCATTGTTAGATGCCATCTTTCCTTTTCACAATCATAGGACATATTTTACAAATAAAATTTTATTTTACTCTTTATTTTCAAAATAAAGTTATGCCCAGAATCATAAACAACAAAAAACACTGACAACAAAAAGAAACTCTCGTCACTACAATGTGTAATATTTACAAGAACCAGTTGCTATAGACAAACATTGTAAGTATTAGGATTTGGGTAAATGCCATAAAAAATAGACTACAAATGATAAGTCTTAGAATAATGCAGGTCTCAAATTCATCTATGGGAAATAAGCATTGTTTAATAATCATAAAATGGTAAGAGTAAATATATTTATTTAGGTGGAATATATAACATCGTTCAAAAATTGCTGTCATCTAACAACTTACATTGCCTCAAAACTGACATTGGTTAAAGAATTAGAGTTTTTTTTTCTTGGAAGCAAATGTAATCATTCAGGAATAAATATAGAAATTTTGCTATTATTATACAGATCACAATATTCAAAAGTCTGTTATTTTAACACTTAAAGGTTTTGGTAAAAATGTTTATGTTAAGATGTTCTACCAAAACAAAGCAAAACAAAAAACCTGACTAACCTACACACATATAACAACTATTCTTTGGGTTATGGAGAGGGATGCACCTATTAGAGTCAAATCATATTTATGGCTTCAGCTGTCAGCTTCTTGGTTTGTCTGATTATGCCTAATAAAAATGAGTCACGTTGTGTAAAGGGTGCTAACATTGCTGAAACACTGTAGATTTAAATTTATTAGACTTAAGTTTAGAAATATGTGTGCCTATGGGGCGTCTGGGTGTCTCCCTCGGAGTTCAAACCCCACATCGGGTTCTGTGCTGACGGCTCAGAGCCTGGGGCCTACTTTGGATTCTGTATCTTCTTCTGTCTCTGCCCTCCCCTGCTCTCACTCTGTCTGCCTGTCTCTCTTTCTCTCCCTCTCAAAAATTAAACAAATATTGAAAGAAAGAAAGAAAGAAAGAAAGAAAGAAAGAAAGAAAGAAAGAAAGAAAGAAAAATATTTGTGCCTCATCCACTAGGTCTGCAATTGTGAGATTCTTCAGTTGAATGCAATTATTATTACCTTTATTCATTCCCCTTAATCCAAATGACCTCCTTATCCATGGACATACCTGTTTCAGAAGCATACCTTTCCCCGTTTACTCAAACTTGGGTCTCTTAAAACAATTAGTCAGGGCACCTGGGTGGCTCACTTGGGTAAGTGTCCAACTTCCACTTGAGTCATGATTTTGCAGTTTGTGAGTTCTAGCCCCAGGTAGGGCTCTGTGCTGACAGTTCAGAGCCTGGAGCTGCTTCAGATTTTGTGTCTCCCTGTCTCTCTCTCTGCCCCTCCCCTGATCACATTCTGTCTCTCTCTATCAAGAATAAATAAACATTAAAATAATAATTAGACATGGGGAGTGCCTGGCTGGCTCAGTCAGTACAGCATCTGATTCTTGATCTTGGGGTTGTGAGCTTGAGCCTCATGTTGGATGTAGAGATTACTTAAATAAATTAAAAAAAACAAGTAGGTATCCAAATAAAATTAGAATAAATATTATACTACTTGAGAAGACACAATGAAAAGCAAAATTTAAAGAGATGTAAAAATTTAAAAATAAAGGGTCATCTTTATATTGAATAATATATGATGGAGAAAAAGGTCACCTTTTAATTAATCCTGAAATAGACACACTACATTTTCAAAGGTCACACAAAATTTCCAAAATAACCATTATCCCAATTTTCAAACAAGAAAATCAAAGTTCAGAGAAATTAGATGTCTAGTCATGACTCACATTCTTAGTGAGGGGTAGGGCTGGAATTGGCACACAGGTCTTCTGGCTCCAAAATTATGAGATTACACTTCAGGGAAAAATTCATAGTAGGCAACAACAGACATGTTGTTGAAAAGAAAGCACATGGACTCAGAATCCCATTATTGCATATTCTACATGTGTCTTTTAACAATTTGGTGAACTTCAGGGCTTCCAACAACCTCATAATAATTTAAACATCTGCAGCCTTTTTGGTTCTCTTTTCAATTTAACTTCATAATATAAACCAGAGCTACTCAAAACTGTCTACAATGATGGAAATATCTATATCTGCACTCTCCATAATGGTAGCTAAGAGCCTCGTGGAACTTTTGAGAACTTGAAACGTGGCTAATATGACTGAGGAACTGAATTTTCAATTTTATTTAATTTTAACTGATTTCTACATAAGTTGTCAAATGTGGTCAATGGCCACCATGTTGGACAGTGCTGCTATAGACAACGTAGTGCTATAGCTCTGTTTCCAGACCCATTTCTTCTAATGTACCACAAGGGGAAAATAAAATGTAAAAAACAATTTTTACTTACAAGAAATAGCTGAAATCTGAAATAAGACAACTATCTCTGAAGCATAAGAATGAAGTCAAAACATAGCACCATAGCAGAACTCCAACCATGGGTCAGCCAAGCTTGGGGTCTGTAAGAGGGCATGTCAGCAGGGAATTCCCATCTAAGGAAATAAAAGAAACTAAAGTGATCCCTTCCTGCATGGGCAATTAGATAAATTTTATCATACTCAAGGTTTAGTCAGTTGTCCCAATCTGTGCCCAAACTCTGCCTGAGTTAAAGCTTAGGTTAAATAAGAAAAGCATAAGCAAGCAAACATAGCCTAGAGGTCAGGACATGGGTCACATTATCAATGGGCTTGTGACTAGACTTTCCACATTTCCAGTATCTCTGAGGAACAGGAGCCTTGAGTTAGAAATACAAGACCTAGTTCTGATCTGGAAATTCTGGAGAGTTTGTAAAATGGACAATAGGAAGGAAGAGATAAAAATGGATGAGATAGAAAAGCAAAAAGTCCACCCAATATACGCCAATAAATAATGAATAGGCAGATAACTTACCACATTAAGGAAAAAACTGATTAATTCACTGATAAAATGAAAACAAAGCAATCTGAAAATATCTTTTAAATAAAATATGTTTAGCATCCTCAAAGAGCACAAGGAGAGATGGCATTCATCAAAACAGAACAAGAATTTATGGGAAAAAAAAACTAAAGAAATGATGCAAGAATGGGAGAGTTTTTACAAATTAGAAATCTCCAGAAATTATCAAATAAATTCACTGAACTTGAAAATTTAAAAATGAGGCAAACTCCAATTCAAAGTATCATGAAGAGAAAATTAGTAAACTCAAAGAGGATACAGGAAAATTCATCTAAATGTAGACTGAAGAGATAACAAAATAGAAACTTTAAAAATCAAGTCAAAGACAATAGCTTGGGAAGCTCGAGCATGCATATAACAGTCATTACAAAAAAGAAGAAAGTAAGTAGAAAAAATGATATATATAAAATAATATACAAAAGGTTTTTCTAAATTAGTAAACACAACAAATTATGATTCCCAATCTAGTAGATACACTTTAAAAATGTGTGGGAAATTTGACAGGGAGTATTAGAAAACATTCTTTAAGAATATAATAATCAACAACTACCTTAATAAAAATGGAATTACAGGCAAAGATTATTAATAATGAGGGAATTCATATAATGAAATAATAAAAGAACACTAGGAAAAAAATAATCATTTACATGGAAGCTCATAAAAGCATTTTTTAAAATATGTAAAGTAATAATTGCAGAATTATGAGAAATTGATAGAATTCACAAACCTAATTGAAGATTTAAATGCATTTCTTTAATCAGGGGATAGATTAAGAGTCAATTATTAGCAAAGAGGATTTAAAGAACACAATTAATAAACTCAATTACACAGACCTACAATAGAGAATCTTACACCCCAAAAATAATCTTTTCAAGCTTGCATGAAGTATTTTCAATCTTGCACTATCAAGAGATGATTTATATTAACTTATAAATCATCAAAAGAAAGACCCTAGATTAATCTTTTCTTTGCTCAGCCCGTATTAAAACAAAAACTATTCTGTCAAATAATGCTGCTCAATTTGGGGGATACTGACCATTTTAGTTTTCCTCTACTAGAAAATACTGGCTTTTGAACATTAAAGGAATCTGCTTCTATTTGGAAGATATGAAGGGAAAAAATATCTTGCCGGGGGACATTTTTCATTACAAACTAGGAGCTATTCTGACAAAATGCCTAGTCTGAAATATCAGTAACATTTCATTTCTATTCTCCTTTCTATTCTGAAAAATAAAGGACATAGGTCAATTCAGATGGTACAAAATATCCAGCCCTTTCTTGCCATCCACACACTTATCCCAGTTTCCCTAAGGATAGTTTGATTCTTCCCTGTTGTCAGCATAGTATTGACTAAGAGAAAGTATGTTGCCCAAGTAATCAAGTTTTCAGTGCCACCTAAACTTGTGATAGCAACTACCAATGTCCATCTTCTTTAAGGAATGACTCGGGATGAGCAGTGCAATAGCCCTGACTATGATGAGTTGGTACTTGGTTAGTTGGTTGGTTGGTTGGTATTTTTATCTTTTTATAAAGACAGCAACTTACGCTGAGGACAGAATTTGTTTACAGATACATGTTAGACTGGTACTAAAATACATTTTCAGTACACTATTCCAGTATTGTACCTTTCACAATTCGCTCTCATATAACCAAAAGATATGTAACTACATTTAGTCTAATCCCTCTCTGGTGTTTATTTCCAGTAGCAGATATAATCATATTTTGAAATTAATTAATTGATTATGTAGTGATATAAAAAAAAACGGAAGCTTGCTATTGTCTTCACTTACTTTTTTTCTTATTATTCTGCTACAGAGGGACATACATTTGTCCTAAACTAATTGTGCCTTGCTCATTACATTTATACTAAAATATTTGCCAAGTCAGTATGCACACATTTTTTTCTAATTAGATTTTTATTTTAATCATATTGAAGTCCCAATCAATTCAGAGTCTGCTGAAAATCCTAAATGGGCACTAGAACATTCTGCAATTGTATTATAATTAGCATAACGATATTGGGCAATAAGTGTATCCATAAATGTATTTGGATTGAAGGATTTTCTTCTAGATTTGGACTTGCCTTGTTCTTCACTCCATTTTTTTTTAACGTTTCAAGTTTATTTATTTTTAAGAGAGAGAGAGAGAATGAGCAGGGGAGGGGAAGAGGGAGAGGGGGACAGAGGATCCCAAGCAGGCTCTGTACTGTCAGCACAGACCCTAATGTGGGGCTCGAACTCACAAACTGTGAGATCATGACCTCAGCTGAAGCGGGATGCTCAACCGACTGAGCCACCGAGGTATCCCTCTTCACTCCATTTTTCTGTGGGCCGCAGTCTTGTAGGTGTACCTCAGTCCCTTAGGTTGGCTCTACTTGTCCTTAAATTCCCTCACTCTGTGCCTTGCTAACATGTCACAATGTATGGCCTATCATGTGTGAAATCATTAGACCATGACAAGTACTCAACCACTTGCTGCACCTACTGCAGAGGCTAACCCTCCTCAGCAACCTGCAAAGTCCACACCTCCTTTCATTGGCTGCCGCTAAAACCCGTTGTGGATCCTTAACCTGTCATGGGAATTTGGTCTACTTGCCAGGCCTCACAACCCGTAATACCACCTGAAAACCAGTACTGACAGACGTCTATTCAAGCTGCTTGGCAGAGGAACAGGACACAAGGATGTTTTGTTTTGTTTTGTTTTTTGCTTTGTTGGTCTTTTATGAACAGGTGTTTATTTTTAGGATCCTCTCCTATTCTCCCAAAGAAAGTTGTGCTCAATAAAGAAGAAAGAGGAGGAAGAGGAAGGATAGAAGAGAAAGAGAAGGAATTGAAGAAGGAAAAATTAAAAGAAAGAGTTATATTAAAGGCTATTTGTCATTAGAGGTGAACTTACAGAATTTTCTCTGAAAAAGATGGTTAGAAGTCAACTCTGAATTGAAACTTCCGGTTTGCATGTTTAGTGAATGATACTGCCCTAGTTGAGGAGGCAAACAGGAAATGAGATACCATAATTTTTCCCTAGCAGTTCAAGGAGCTTGCATTGTTTACTTGTGATTTATTGACGAAAAGATCAATAGCACTTTCTCTGTTTTCAGCTATTCGTTCAACAAATAACACTGTAACCTTGCTTGGATTCAGTGCTCCAGACACAAAAGAAAATGCAATTCATCAGTCTACTTTTCATTGACATTGTGTCCCAGACTGGTCTTTTTGTGGACAGATTGCAGAGTAGGTGAGGGACAGAATTGGTTCCCACTACTTTTTGCTGGAATTTACTTTCTACCTCACATGAAAATACTCAACCTCAGGCATTTAGCAAAAATATAATTCATTTTAGGAAAACTATTTTCATATAAAATTTACTATTGAGTCAAGGTTATATTGCTTCATATAAAACTTTTCAGATAATAATTGTGAAATTGGTCATTGATAAATATCTATTTTAAAGTACCAAATCAATTATATTTAATATTATTTTTCTAAATCATATAGTACACTCTCTAATAAGACTATTATCAATTTCCATTACCATATCTAGGTAACTCCACCTGGCTTCATTTGAGACAAAATTTCTTCTCAAATTTATTAATAGGGTCTATTTTCCTAAAGATTTTAACTGTCTTGGATAACATATAGAGTCACAGGGAAATGCAACACGTCAGTGTCAGAAATAGGAGAGCTGTACAAAAAATAATGAAAGATTAGGTGTTGTTTAACTGCCCAACCATAGAGGAATGATGGAATGAATTATGGGACATCAACCCAATGATATATTTTATAGATATTTAAAACTATATCTGTGAGAAATTTGTAACAGTAGGGACAAATGTGATGTGTACTGGTAACAAAACAAAACAAAACCAAAGTTTGATACTCTTATACACAGTTACGAAAATTTCTAAGGTAGGCATAAAAATAAGACACCGGAAGGAAATATATTGAAAGTTAAAAGACATTGCCTTTGGGGCACCTGGGTGGCTCAGTCGGTTGAGCGTTTGACTTCAGGTCAGGTCATGATGTAGCGGTTAGTGAGTTTGAGGGTCCTATCCGGCTAGCTGCTGTCAGCCTGTCATTGCAGGGTCCACTTTGGATCTTTTGTCCCTCTCTCTCTCTCTGCCCCTCCTCTGCTTGCGCCCTACTAAAAATAAATATTTTTTTAAAAAATGTTTTAATAAAAAATAAAAAACAAAGACATTGCCTTTGGTAAAATTTAGAGTGTTTTTTTTTCTCATATTTCTCCTTTTTGTGTATTCCAATTTTTCTGTGAAAGAATAGTAAAATATGTTTAAAAACTGAGAAACTATACAGCTCTTTTCCTTTCTTGTCAGTCAGCTCTCCCAGTATAACTTTATTATTTTATGATAATGGCATTTGCTGATCTGGGAAATAACCTCAAAAAGGAGGAAACAAATTCAAAAACCAAATGTTCATTTATTTTAAATTACCTTTCATTTTGCACTCTTCATCATTATTGTACATAACCTAAAGCTAACCTTTTAAAAAAAGATAAAACTTGGAAGTCATGTAACTTTTTATTTAAATCCAACTGTAGAGTGCTGATAGGGTAGCATGAAAAGTGTACTTTGAAATCATTATTCTTGTTTTAAGTTGCCAAACTACCAGGCAAAAACAAAGAAACGTCCCATGAAAAAAGTCATTACTTGGCTACTTGGGAATATAGCAGCTTTAGCTATGCAAAAACTAAACAAATGATTTATGTATTTAATGAATTTACACAGGGAACAAGTTATTTATAAAACTGTAAGTCAGCTAAATTTTCTAAATTTTACTTGTATGTAAATGATCATAACCTAATTATCACTTTTATTTTTTAAATTTATTATTCCCTTAATAATCACTGTTTCAGAAACTACCCTTCAAAATATGGCTTAGAGTTTTCTTCCATGTTTAGTTTTCACCTAAAATAATATGAGCTCTTAATTTGATCATGTGAGAAATAATACAGTATATTGCCTGCCATTTTCAATCTACTTTAGCCATTTCCAAATATTCATGATTATAACTTACAATTTAAAAAACAACAACAGGGGCGCCTGGGTGGCGCAGTCGGTTAAGCGTCCGACTTCAGCCAGGTCACGATCTCGCGGTCCGTGAGTTCGAGCCCGGCGTCGGGCTCTGGGCTGATGGCTCAGAGCCTGGAGCCTGTTTCCGATTCTGTGTCTCCCTCTCTCTCTGCCCCTCCCCCGTTCATGCTCTGTCTCTCTCTGTCCCAAAAATAAATTAAAAAAACGTTGAAAAAAAAATTAAAAAAAAAAAAACAACAACAATAATAAAAGGACTGAAAAACCATATATTAGTTCTTTAAAAAAAGGTTTTTTTTTTTTAAATGTTTATTTATTTTTGAGGCAGAGAGAGACAGAGCATAAATGTGGGAGGGGCAGAGAGAGAGGGAGACACAGAATCCAAAGCAGGATCCATGCTGTCAGCACGGAGCCCAACAGGGGCTCGATCCCACAAACTGTGAGATCATGACCTGAGCCAAAGTCAGATGCTTAACCAACAGAGCCACCCAGGCACCCCTTCCATATATTAGTTCTTAACAGGATATAAAGATTTTCTGGGATAACAAATAATAGAGTAAATTTTCCAAATAGTTTACACAGTTCATGGCCTGTTCCAAAGTACTAGACAAATTAAATGATTTGATATAACAAAACTAGAGTAGCACTTTCAAAATAAAGCAAATCTCCAATGAACTGAATGTGGCACATCTTGGCCTATTTCTATGGTAGAGATTGACATGAGGAGAAAATATAGATCTCATTCTTGTTCAAGGACCTAGAGTTTATAGTTACTTATGTATATATTTGTTTGATTTATTTAAAGTAATAGACCTAAGATAAGAAGTGTACTGTAAAATACATACTATGTGGCCTCAGACAATTCATCTGTTGATACCCTAGATAACAGCTGAAAGCATGGTTATGATTTATCATAACCATGTTTGGAGAAACTACTAATTACTATATAATTTAATTTTCTATAATGGCCTGAAGTCTCATCTTCTAATCAAAGTTTCAATTATCCTCCAATTATCCTCCAAATTCTAGAATTTCTGAAGTCAAATGCAGTCCCAGAAATATATAGATACTTGATCAGAAAAACACTGATGTGCTCCAATGGAAAAAGTTTACTGTGAGTGTTGGGGTGGAGGAGGGGGTGAGGGTGACAAAAAGCAAAGTAGGAGAGAAAAGTAAATATCTAGATAGATTTAAACTACATGAATATATATATATATATATATATATATATATATATATATATATATATACACACACACACATATATATATATATATATATATATATATATATTAAGGACTGCAAGGAAACTTGAAAATCTCTTAGCAATATCTGGGATGGGAGTAATCAGCTAAATTCTATGTGGTTAGGCTTGCTTTGATGGTTAGGATTCACAGTCTAGCAATGTGCATTTGGAACATGAATAATCATTCTTCCTTTTGGGTATAGATTAAGGGATTTTGAGCTTTTATTTTATTTTTTTAATGTTTATTTATTTGAGAGAGAGAAAGATAGAGTGCATGAGCTGGAGAGGGCCAGAAAGAGAGAGTAAGAGGGTCTGAAGCAGGTTTTTTGCAGTGAGCACAGAGCCCGATGCGGGGCTCAAACTCGCTAACTGTGGATCATAACCTGAGCCAAATTCAAGAGTTGGCCTCTTAACCAATTGAGCCACCCAGTTGCTCCGAAGATGCCTTCCAGAAATTAGTTTACCACATGCACACATTCTCTACATACACTCATTTTCAGATGATTTGCCTCTTACCCTCCAAGAAGAATACAGAAAGTAAAATCAGTTATTGAAATAGTTTTATTGAATTCATGTGATAACACATATGAGCTAGACCTATATACCCTAATAATCGGCTTAGGTTGGGAATTCCAAAATGTGGATTTTGTGTCCTTCCGGACAACTCAGATGCCTTTAGAATGAGCAATTAAGATATCGAATAAAGAAAAGTTAGGAAGTGGTGAAGTAACAACAAACCCACTGACATGGTTGACTACGTCATAAAATTGAGTTTCTCCCCTAGAGAGCAGGCAGTCTCAACAGCAACTACTAAATGTCAAATTGAACAAGATATCCAAGATAATTTTTCCCACCAGGCAAGTTTGGCAAATGCTATCTTAAAGGAAACTGGAGCCCACGTCAAAAGCTCAGAGGAAGTGTTCTTCCTAAAGATTAGAGGCAAGAATGAGAGATGTGTTTGGCTCCAAAGCCCCTAATATTTTACTACACCAAACAGAACCCCATTACCACCTACCTCCAAACTCCTTCCAGTGCCATAATCACCTAACCAAATTCAGTTAAGTATGCCACACAGCGTGGTAGTTGTTACTTACATTATTATGATGTTCTTGTCTGAGAAATCACAATTTGCAATTCTATCTCCATTTTCATTATAGTGACTCTTCTTGGTCTAAATGGAAACTATCTCACCTCTGCATAAAAGAAGGAATTGTAGATGCAGTTAATAAGCTGTAATATTTGAATTTTAGGATTCCTTTGAAAATGTAGGCAGGCAATAAAGAGCGTATTTAAATTTGACACTGCTTTTTAAAAAGAAAAAAACAGGGGGCTTTTTGCTCTAGTGTGAAATTGGGCCCTTTAGCATGAATCACAACAAAGAAATAATTTCCTCTTTTTCTTGAAGCTAAGTTGCTCTGAAACTATGCTTCTGAGTCTCACAGCTTAAGGCTTTTAAAAAGACTTGGAAAATATTATATGGATCCATTTTAAATATCACAGGACTTTCCAGCTTATTCACCATTGGTACTCACAGGTTCCCAGTCAATAGTCTAAAGGCCAATGGAGTTCACTAATATTACCCCCATAACAATTTTAAACAGATTGTAGATTTCAGTACCCAATGGAAATTTAAAGACGTAGCTTGAAAAGATCAGGAAGCAGCTCTTTTTGTGTCTGTTACCTGGCCAAAGCATAGAAAAGCTCCCCACCTACTTCTTTGTACTCACTCAGGTGGGTAAGGAAAGTATATGGACCACTTCCATCTTCTAGGTTTTTCTCAGTGGACAATCACCTCATTGCAATTTCCTTTAGCTTACCCTGCTCCAGATATACTGTGCCTTTTTGTTTCTCAAGGCCGAATCCTTTTTACCCTTAAGATTCCACCCCCAATATCATATCCATAGAGAGGCCTTCTCTGATAACTGTAAAATAGCCACTTTTGTTTATTTTCCATCATAATGCACATTTCCCCCCCACAGGACAGAGGATTTGTCTGCCTTGTTTACATATGTATACCCAGAACATGTAACAGTCCCTGGGTCACTGAAGGTGCTAACATAAAATGAATGAATGAATAAAAGAGTGAATTGGTAAATCTATCCTGTATTCAGCATTCACCTAGACATTAGAGATGCAAAGTTCAATCAGACATGGGAAACTCATGGAACTTACTAGACCAAAAGAATGTTAGACAAATTTAAAATCCAAGGTTCATATTTTGGAAAGATTACTGTGGATAGGAAAAGTTTACAAATGGATTGTAAAAGAGCTGAACTGGATGTAGGCTGCATATTTTGGAAGCTATTCCATAAAGTAAGCAAAATATTATGAGGCCCTGAAGTAAGGCAGTGTTAAAGGGAAAGACAGAGGACTGATCCCAAAGATGTTAAAGAGGATGAATTAATTGTAAGATATGAAGAAGATGTTGGAGTTTTGACTTAGAGTACAGTCTTAGGTAGCTACATAAATAAAAATAACATGCATTGAAATAGGGATATAGTAAAACATAGAAAGAGGGAAGATATCATGTATTAACATTCTAATATATTGTGTTTGCACTGTCCAATATATGTGTTTTTTCCACACCACCAAGTAATGAATTCAATTATCCATGGACACTGACAGTGCCTCCCATAAATTTAACTCCATTCTGATACTACGTATCTGGAGTTAGCCATCAAATCATACAGGTTAAGGATTCAGACCCACAAGACTGCCCTCCCTTGCCCACTTCAGACACCAATTCCCAAGTTCAGATTGTCAACTGGTTTTCTGACCAACAAGCTATAGATAGGAGGTTCCAACTGTTGCCAAGTGGACTGGAGAGACCTCGGGCCCTAAGGCCTCAACCCAGCCCACCCAAAAGATGTCACTGGAGGCTCCTGGTCTTGTCACAAGAAAGAATTCGAGGATAGACACAACACAGCAGATGAACAGTGCAAGCAAAAAAGCTTATTAAAGGGAAAGTACACTCCTGACATGTGAGAGCAGATGTGCTCCAGGGAGGACTACACTCCCTGGGGTCTGGGTTTCCATCTTTTATTGTCAGTTGTTAACAAGTGGGCGGAATATTCATTACTTGAGGAAAGGATTTCTTGGAAGCAAGTGGTCTCTTTAGGAATGGGGGTTACATACTTTGTTTTCCCTTATTTGGTCACGGGTTTCCTGTTATGACACCCTTTGGGAGGAGATTTTAGCATGGCAATATAGTCTAATAAAGGAATATTGTGAACTTTGGCCTACTTTGTCAGCCATCTTGGGCTTGTCTGGTTTGATCAGGTTCTGGTTCCTCGTGGTTTTGTCTTGGAATGCTGCCAGGACAGGCCCCTGACTCCCCCAGTGTAGGCCTTGACTTCCTCTTTGTTGGCCTCTAGGCCTCCTGTTTTACAACCTAACTACCTATACTAACACAACAACTCACTCCTGGGGCTTGATTAATTTGCTAGAGCAACTCACAGAACTTAAGAGAAACATTTACTTACTAGGCCACCAGTTTATTATAAAGGGTATTACAGGAGTGCCTGGGCGGCTCAGTCGGTTAAGCGTCCAACATCAGCTCAGGTCATGATCTTGCTGTTTCTGAGTTGGAGCCCCGCTTCAGGCTCTGTGCTGACAGCTCAGAGCCTGGAGCCTGTTTCAGATTCTGTGTCTTCCTCTGTCTCTGCTCCTTCCCCACTTGCGCTCTCTCTCTCTCTCTCTCTCTCTCTCTCTCAAAAGTAAATAAACATTAAAAAATAAATCAATAAATAAAGGCTATTATAAAGGGTACAGATGAACAGCCAGAGGGAAGAGATGCATGGGTCAAGGTACAGGGAAAGGCCTGTGGAGCTTCCATGCTCTAGAAGTGTACCATTTTCTCCAAATCTCCACATGTTCTCCAATCTGGAAACTCTGGAGGTTTTTATAGAGGCTTTCTTTCTCAGGCATGATTGACTGAATCATTGGCCACTGGTGATTGAACTTAATCTCCAGCCCATCTCCCCTCCCTGGAAGTAGGGGTGTGGGGTGGAGACTGAAAGTTCCAACCCTCTAATCAGATGGAGGTTGGTTCCCCTGGCAACCAGCCCCCATTCTAGGGTTAGCCAGCAGGCTTTCCAAAAGTCACCTCATTCACAAAACAAAAGACACAGGCATTGCTCTCAGCACTTAGGAATCCAAAAGGGTATAGGAGATCTGTGCCAGGAATGGAGACAGAGACCAAATATATGTTTCTTTTTGTAAACCCCAATACCATAACTGTTGGATACAGAAGTTGAGATATTCAGGGGGCATTTAGATATATGTGCCTGAGTATTCAGGACAGAGATAGGGGTTAGAAATTTAAATTAGGTAACTGGTACACACAGAGACAGTACTGGAAACCACAGAAAGGAAGGAAATAAGCCAAAGAGCATCAATAGATACAGAAAACAGGAAAGTCAAGGACAAAATCTGAAGGTGTACGTGCAAACTGACACTCCTAGAAACACATGCAACCTTTGAGTGCGGGGGGTGGCTATCTAAGCATTCATAAAAGGTGTAAAAAAAATCCTACTGCACCTAGCTAAAGCACTTGCACATAACAGCATAATTATAAAGTAGAACAGTCCCGTTGGGAAAGGCATGCGCTGAATGGGAGAGTTGGAATAAAGCCAGACACTGTCTTCTGAGTAGAGTGGTTCCAGTACATCATAGCCTTTCGTAACTGTTGCCCTTTAAGAAAACAAAACAAAACAAAACAAAACAAGCCTGACATTTACCAAAAATGTAAAATCCTTTCCTTAGAAAAGTCAGAATTGTCAATATAATTTGGTGGACTAGAAAAACAGAAAATAAGATAATACAAGTTTTCAGGCTCCTGATGTGTGTCTGATCCTCATCCTCCCAAAGGAGTCTTCTTATTCTAGAACTACGTACACTTGAACTACAAAATTATAAGGGTAACGTGTTTACTGAGGATGTGCAAATTTCAAAGTCCCATGATTGAAGCATTATGGTTTTTTTTTAGGTTATTTATTTATTTTGAGATACAGAGAGACAGCGAGCACTAGAGGGGTAGGGGCAGTGAGAGAGGGAGAGAGAATCTCAAGTAGGCTCTGTGCCATCAGCACAGAGACTGAGGCAGGTCTCGATCTCAGGAACCGTGAGATCATGACCTGAGCCGACATCAAGAGTTGGATGCTTAACTGACTGAGCCACCCAGGCATCCCAAAGCATTATGGGTTTTAATAGCCAGTGAAGGCTTGGTTTCATCCCCACCACCCTGCTGTATCCTAAATCACCAAATAAGATACACAGATATTCGTAATGATGGTTTGAAATGATACCTGGAATTATTTCTTAAATGCAGAATTGTAAATGAGAGCAAAAATTTTTTATTTTAATTAAAATATAAAAACAGGCTGTTTTACTTTATATACAGCTATTAATGACATATTTTATTATATTATTATAATAAATTATAATGTAATATAATAAATTATATTACATTATTATATACAGCTATTTAATGACATATTTATTTCAGTCTATAGTTTAACATAAACTTGTGAATTTCCGTACTACTTAGCTTTGGACACTCTCCCTTCATTCTTTTACCTCTGTTCTAATCAAACAACCAAGTCAGTTGCTGAATGACTCACTAGCCCTGTGTTAGATGGTGGGATTACAGCAATGAACTAGACCGTGTGCCTGCTGATAGATAGCTCACTGTCAGGTTTATATAGCCCAGCTCCTGCTGGATTTCTGTGCTACTTCACTCCATTATGATTTATTTTGGCAGATCCTTGCTTTGGGCTTTCACCTATTCTACCTTCTAACAAAAGAGCCCTATCCTGATTCAGGATACTAGACCACCTGCCCTACCACCCCTAAGAGCAGGCAAACCCACAAATCCACTGGCTCCTTCTTCAACATTTGTGTTTTTCTGTATTAACTTTGGCTCCAGAGTAGAGAAAAAGTATTTTCAGAGGGAGTAACATTTGAGCCGGGACTTTAAAATAAAAGGATATTGAAAAGAGTATGAGGAAGGGCACAGAGGTGCCAGAATTTTTAAATATTAACAATGTGTGGGGCACCAAAAGGAATGGGATACAATAAAGACATTACAAATACAGCGAGAACATGTATTTTACTAGGCCTTATAACTACACGGAATTGTCTACGTAGTTTAAAATGCCTTCTCTCCTCATGCAAGGTGATGTTTCCTACACATCTTGCTACAGCAAGGCACAGCAACATTGCTAGATACGTGAAGTCTTAAGGCAGAACATATGAACTCATAGAACATATTTTCTCATTCTAACCTGTCTGGAAAATGTAACTGAGCATTGTGTACTATATTATTTGTTTCCTTTTTCTTTTCCGTTACATCATATTTATCCAAGGCATATCTTGTGGTACCAGTAGATGTCTACAAAATAAATTATCCAAAAAGAAAGCATTAAAAGATAGTTACACTGGGGCGCCTGGGTGGCTCAGTGGGTTAAGTGGCCGACTTTGGCTCAGGTCACGATCTCGTGGTCCTTGGTTCGAGCCCCGCGTCGGGCTCTGTGCTGACAGCTCAGAGCCTGGAGCCTGTTTCAGATTCTGTGTCTCCCTCTCTCTGACCCTCCCCCGTTCATGCTCTGTCTCTCTCTGTCTCAAAAATAAAAATAAACGTTAAAAAAAAAAAAGATAGTTACACTGTAAGAACTTAAATGTCCATATTTACCATTCACACCCACATCTGGGTTCTGACTTTCTAATAACCTTTTACTTCTAGGCCTTTGTCATTTAACCCTTTGTTTCACAAATTTTTTTTCCACTTGATAATGCATACGTGTATTAGTCTCTCCCATTCAAACCTGACACTACCACCACCCCAGGCAAAATCACATTTCTAATATTTGCATTAATCAGTCAGAGCTTACCCATCTAATAAATATTCAGATCCCCTTATGTACTAGACACTCAAGTGTACGAGCACTGCTCAAGTCCAGTGCTCTGTGCAGGATGCTGGGTGTACGTAATCCACATGTGTTTCAATAGAATCACATGTTCTAAGTTAGGGAAATCCTTTGACTGAGGCAACTGTCTCTTAAGCCACAGGCCTCACTTGGACATAGATATACTGCTTAAAATGTAAGGGACTTCATGCTTCTCCTATTTACTATGAGTACTTTACAGCTACTGACTTTATTTTTTTTATTTTTTATTTTTTTTTTAACATTTTATTTATTTTTGAGACAGGGAGAGACAGAGCATGAACAGGGGAGGGTCAGAGAGAGGGAGACACAGAATCTGAAGCAGGCTCCAGGCTCTGAGCTGTCAGCACAGAGCCCGACGCGGGGCTGGAACTCACGGACTGTGAGATCATGACCTGAGCCGAAGTCGGCCGTTTAACCGACTGAGCCACCCAGGCGTCCCCAGTTACTGACTTTAATACACACTCCAAAACAGTAAATATTGGGAATGTAGCATTAATAATTGTGAACACCAATTACTTCTAACAACAAACAATATTGCTAGAGATGTTGTCAAAAGAATTAAACATAAATCTTTAAACTTTAAGGGAAAAATATACAAATCTAATATTGTCCCTTAATTTATTATCAGCATAATATTTTATTTTTAATTATCTACTAAGAGCTTTAGTGAAATTTTAATTGTAGTTCTTTTATGGTGCTTTTTTTCTCTAGCACTGGGAATAAGAACTAAATTTTGAGATCTGTATATTATAGTAATAAAATCAATATTTTATATTAACAAAATCAAAGGGATTCTGGTTCTTCCATTCAAAACATTCATGATTTTGTGAAATTTTCCATCAGATCAAGATTTTTTATTGCAACCATGAAGAAAAAAAGAGTAATTGATTTCTATACCGTTAAATAAGAAGGCTTTGGCTATATCTGGAAATTCTGTTGAAAAACATGGCAGAAATGTGTTTGCTACCCATAGAAGGAAAGAAGAGCAAGTCACTGAGAAGGATCATGCCCAAACTAAGAAATATTATGGCTAAGAATTGGGAAACTAGAACAAGACTACCAAAGGTCACATACTGTCATTACCATTTACTAGCTCTGTGACCATGGGCCCCACCTTCAAAATGAGAATGAAAAGATAAAAAGAGACAATTCTTGTTAGACCCCTTAGGTCAGCCTCTGGCAAAAATAAGTGCTCAACAGAAACAAACAACCCATCATAAAATAAACTGACTGTCATATCTGGCAGCATGCTAAACCCCTTATGTAGTTTATCTCATTTAATCTTCTCAACAACACCAAAAAGTAGATTCTTTATTACCCTCATCTTCCGTGAAGCCAGTATTATGCTAAAGAAAGAGGGAGACAGGAGAGACAACACACACACACACACACACACACATCGAGCTTCCTAAAAATGAAACGGTGATGACAGAGAACTTGTGTTAGTTTGTGTTTAACAATTCTGGATGTTATAAAAATATGTTAACTAATTAGCTAGATATTTAGAAGCAATTCTATTTAATTATAAACATTTCTCAATTATTCAGTGCTTAATATGAAGGCTATTTATTATCTGCGAATTTCATTGCTTTTTCTCCCTCCATCCCTTTCATGGAACATACAGTTAGTGTCAGGAAAATAAAGCTAAGTCAGACTTTAATTCTATAGCACATATTTAGTGAATAGTTTATACATGTGTGGCACTGCAAATGTCCCTGTTTGGAAGGGGAGGGGAGAATTGAATCAAGAAATAATATTGTTAGGATGTGGGAGAGATTGAGCCAACAAAATCTGGTGGGAGAAATTAAAGATACACAGCCTATCATTATGAATAATCAAGACAGATTTTTAAATACTAATAGTTAAGCTTCAAAGTAAATGAAGATGTCCATTTAAATAACCATTCACAGATTAAACACATTTTTTTATTATCATTTCTGTGAGTGTTTTTCCCCCTAGCACTCCACTATCCTCCTTAAAATTTATATGAATCTTTTGTTTCTCAAATTTCTCCTCAGGCAAATTTCCTGTGCTATATCTCCAAAGACAAATAGAGGTGAAGAATATGTCTCCTGGTAAAACAATAATTTCCCCATCACTATTAGTTAATCTCTGCTCACAGTGACTGTATTGAACATTGCTTTGGCTCATTCATGCATTTGAATGATTTATCAGTATAAATGTAAAAGAGAAATAGTATATTTGTATAGTGTATACATGATTCTTTTGCTGTTCAGCTTTGCATAGTGTATACATGATTCTTTTGCTGTTCAGATTGACCCCATTTAGGATATTTCCAAACTTGACAGCCATTTTTCAGTCCAGGACAAAGCTCTCATTTCAGAATTTCCCAAGATAAATTATTCTAAAAAATTATTTAAAGTTCTCTACTTTTGTTTTTTAATATCCATTCCATTTTAGCAGCAAAATGTGTTGCATAATTTTAAGTGTCTAGGCATAGGGAATTTATTAATCACTATTCCATTTTATTTTGTGTAACTGGAAAGTGTTAATTTACTTCTAGAATCCCACCTCTATAAGGAAGGTATAATGGGCTGTCATAATTTCTTCTTGTGACAGGGGGGAAATGTTAATGCATGAATGGTCACAGCCTCCTTCATGCCCCTACCCTTGCTTAGTGTCTGAGTTCTTCATTATATTGGTCCTTATGTCAGTCAGGATTAGAGTCAGGTATTAAGTGACACAGTAAAAAACAAAAACAAAAAAAATAGATTACTTACATTATGACAGCTAAAATGCATTCTTAGGAGAAAATAATGAATTTGGAAAAGAAGGAGGAAAAAGAGAAAGAAATAGAGAAGACCAAGAGTGGTTTGAATTTCAGAGACAATTTTTGGAGGGAGAGAGAGACAATGAAAGAAGAATGTCGAGGGGCATCTAGGTGGCATGGTTGGCTAAGCCTCTGAGTCTTGGTTTCAGCTCAGATCATGATTTGACGGTTTGTGGGAATGAGCTCCGCGTTGGGCTCTGGGCTGATGGCACGGAGCCTGCTTGGGATTCTCTCTTTCCGCCACCCCCCTGTTCTCTCTCCTGCTCATGTTCTCTCACTCTGTCTCTCAAAATAAATAAATAAACATGAAAGAAAGAAAGAAAGAAAGAAAGAAAGAAAGAAAGAAAGAAAGGAGAAAGTTGAGAGAGAAGCAAATAAACCAAGAACTGGGTGTGAAGTGAACTGAAGGTTGAGGGCAAAAACCTTACTGTGATGACTTGGGAGATATTTGGGTGTAGCAGATTTTTCAGATATTTTGCAGTGGTTCATGTGTAATCAATCACTCTTGGCATTTTTCAAGAATACATAAAAAATAATTTAAATTGGTTTTCAATTTCTAGATTGAGTTCTTCATGCATGCCATCCCCTGTGGGACATTATTCTGTTGAAATGGGCCATGTGGGGGGCATCTGGGTAGCTCATTTGGTTAAGTGTCTGATTCTTGATTTCAGCTCAGGTCATGATCTCACAGTTTGTGAGTTTAAGCCCTACATTGGGCTCCATGCTGATGGTGTGGAGCCTGCTTGGGATTCTCTTTCTCTTCCTCACTCTCTGCCCCCCTGTTCGTGCTCCCCAGCCAAAATACATAAATACACTTAAAAAGAAAAAGAAATGGGCAATTAGGAAGTTCAGCTTTATTCAGATTACTTACTATGATATTTACCTTTGTTGTAATTGTGTCTTTAGTGGCCTGTGCTTCTTATTAGACTATAATCCCCATAAGGATAGGAATTCTGTCTTAATCATTTTTGTAACCTTATCATCTTGAACAATATCTGGTCAGTACTAGATGTTCAATGAACATTAATTTAATTAATTAATTAATTAATAAGACGCCAGAGTCTTATACCAACGTCAGTCACAATAACATGGAGGAAAAATGTCTTAACATAGAAAAGTTCTTCAAAGTTTGGAATCAGTTATGTAACAAAATTTTTCCCCAAAGGTAAGAACAGACATGGCCTACATTTTTCTGCAGCATTGATTTCTCTTTTTGCATGGGCAAATTACACATCAGAGCACCCACACACAGTGTCTTGCAAAAGAGGACAAATATGATAAAGAAGGCATTTTACCGATTGTAAGGTGAAGAAGACACAAAGTAGACAGTAGAGACAATAAATGTGTTGATGTCTATAATTTACTGCACCTATGTGATAATCTACTACAGTTTTTAACTATATTTTTCCCAAAAGGTCAACATATTCAAATCAGATAGTTGCAATCTTAAAATATACTGATTGTCAATGAAGCCAGTAGGAGATTCAATTTCTCGAAACTTCAAAGTTTGTAAGTCAAATTTTATTATATGGTAAATTATATTTTAATTGCCTTTGTCAAGAAGTTTAATTAAGGCAATTCATTCATTCATTAGCCAGATATATAATGAGCATTATTATGTACCAGGCACTGTGCAATGTACTAGAGACTGAACAAAGAACAGACACAATTCGTACTCTCAGGAACCTTGGAACAATAAAATACAGTACAATGACTATGCAATGGAATTGTACATGGGGCAAATGAGAGATCCTCAGTCTGTGAAAGAGCCAGGGAAGGGTTCACAGATAAAGGCATATCTGAAGCTATACTGTGAACCAATTCTCTATGCAGGTGAAACCAACCAAACAAACAAACAAATATAAAGACAAGGAGCTCAGGGCCAGCTCAGTGCACTTAGTGAAGGGCAACTTTTCCAGTATTGTTAACACTTAGGAAATGAAAAATGATGGGAGAATTGATGAAAATTGAGGCTAGAAAGGAAACTAGCGGCCTTGTATGCCTTCCTAAGAAGCATGGACTTCATGTTGAGGGAGAGATTTGTGTCCTGTGGTTGCATCGTGAGGTAGGTTAGAGAGTGTGAGACTGAAGGCAGGGGTCTTAGAGGACCCGTGGTACTGTCCAGGGGAAGAGTGATGAGGATCTAATACAAGGCAGAATTGGTAGGGGAATAAATGAACGGTGAGTAGGAAACACCTTTAGAAATTTGCAAGACTTGGTATCTGACAGGATGGGGAGAGGAATAAATGTAAAAAATGACTCCCAGCTTTCCAGATGGGAGACTGGGTAAACAGCAGTGCCAAACCCTGTATCTGGGAAGACCAAAAAGGACAGAAAGCTGTTGAGTTCAGTTTGAGGCATGTTGAATTTGATGGTGATGTCTAGAAATGTGCTCAGGAGCAAACTTCTGGCTCAACAGAGAGATTTGGGAGTTTTGTGGGTCCATATGGCCGTTGAAGACTGAAGAGAACACCACAAGTGTTTGGAATATCCTAACAAAGCTATTACCTTCAATTTGTCTACATTCTAAATCTAGACTTTCACAGATGAAGGTTTGTTGAAAACAGTGGTCCATAAACTTTTGTCTCCTACTGCATAACATGCAGGAAACATGAAACACTCTAAAAAGGTACCAGAAGCTTAGTATAGCAGGATTTTTCCCAACAAAAGTTAAAGAAATTCATGACCACTAAACCAGCCCTACAAGAATTGTTAAAGGAGACTGAGTAGAAATGAAAGACCATAAGCAAGAGTAAAGAAAGTAGGAAGCAGAAAGGCAGAAAAAAAATTATGCCTATAAAAATCAGTCAAGGGACTCAGAAAATAAAAGGATATAAAGTATGACACCATAGACCTAAAATATGGGGAGGCAAAAAGTAAAGAATGGGTTCAAACTTAAGTGACCATCAACTTAATATAGACTGCTATATACAGAAGATGTTGTATACACACTGAAGGGTAGCCACAAATCAAAAAGAAGTAATAAATACACAAAGGAAAAAAAGAGAGAAAGGAATTCGAGTATATTACTAAAGAAAGTCAACTTATTATGAGAGAAGAGAGCAAAGAAAGGAATAGAAAAGTACTACAAAACAACCACAAAACAAGTAACAAAATGGTAATAAAGCTATCGTAATTACATTGATGTAAATGGACTAAACACTCCAATCAAAAGGCATAGGGTGACAGTATGGATTAAAAGACAAAATCCATCTATATATTGCCTACAAGAGACACATTTCAGACCTAAAGACAAATTGGTTGAATTTGTTGAAATTCATTTATCATGCATTTATCATGCAAATGAATGTAAAACAAAGACTGTAACAAGAGACAGAGAAGGACTATATAATCATCCAGGGGACAATCCAGAAGATATAACAACTGTAAATATGCACCAAACATGAAAGCACACAAATGCTTAAAGCAGTTAACAAACATAAAAGAAATATATGATAGTAATATAATAATAGTAGGGGACTTTAACACCCCACTTACATCAATGGACAGATCTTCCAAATAAAAAATCAACAAAGAAACAGTAGCTTTGAATGACACATTGGACCAGATGGATTTAAAAGACATATTCAGAACAGTCTATCTTAAAACAGAAGAATACACATTCTTTTCAAGTGCATATGGAACATTCTCCAGAATAAAGTACATATTAGGCCACGAAACAAGTGTAACAAATTCAAAAAGATCAAAGTCATTCCATGCATCTTTTCTGACCACAATGCTCTAAAATTAGAAATCAACCACAAGAAAAAAATCTGGAAAGAGCACAAATACATGAAGGTTAAATAATATGCTACTAAAGAATGAATGGGTCAACCAAGACAGCAGAGTTCAAAAAATACATGGAGACAAATGAAAATGAAAATACAATGATGCAAAATCTTTGGGATACAGCAAAAATGATTCTGAGAGGGAAGTTTATAGTAATACAAGTCTACCTCAAGAAGCAAGAAAATTTTCAAATAAACAACCTAATATTACACCTAAATGAGCCAGAAAAAGAAAAAAAAATGGCAAAGTCAGTAGAAGGAAGGAAATAATAAAGATTGGAGCCAAAATAAACAAAATAGAAAGTAAAAAAACAATAGAACACATCAGTGAAACCAGGAGCTGTTTCTTTGAAAAGATCAACAAAATTGATAAACCTTTAGCCAGACTAAAAAAAAGGGGGGGGGGAGGAAGCAAGAGGACTCAAATAAACAAAATCAGAAATGGAAGAGAAGAAATAACAACTGACACCACAGAAATACAAAGGATTATATGAGAATATTATTAAAAATTATATGCCAACAAACTGGACAACCTAGAAAAAAAAATGGATAAATTCCTAGAAACATAAAGGTTCCCAAAATTTAATCAGGAAGAATAGAAAATTTGCACAGATTGATTATCAGCAATGAAGTTGAATCAATAATAATAAAAAAAAAAATCCCAAGAAACAAAAGTCCAGGACCAGATTGCTTCACACGTGAATTCTACCAAACATTTAAAGACTTGTTAATACTTACTCTTCTCAAACTGTTCCAAAAAACAGAAGAAGGAAAACTTCCAAATTCCTTCTATGAGGCCTGCATTTCCTTGATACCAAAACCAGATAAAGATACTACAACAAAAAAAGAGAGCTACAGGCCAATATCTCTGATGAACACAGATGCAAAATCCTTAATAAAATATTAGCTAACAAAATCCAACAATACATTAAAAAAAAAAAAAAAACCATTCATCATGATCAAGTGGGATTTATTCCAGGATGCAAAAGTGGTTCAATATCTGCAAATCAGTCAATGTGATATGACACATCAATAACAGACAGGACAAAACTGTATGATATTTCAGTGGATCCAGAAAAAGCATTTGACAAAATACAAAATCCATTCACAGTAAAAAGCCTCAACAAAGTAGGTTTAGAGGTAACATACCTTAATATAATAAGGGCGACATATGAAAAACCTACAGCTAACATCATACTCAATGGTGGAAAACTGAAGGCTTCCCCCTAAGACCGGGAAAAAGACAAGGATGTCCATTATCACCACTTTTAATCAATAGTACTGGAAGTCCTAGCCACAGCAATCAGACGAGAAAAAGGAATAAAAGTCATCTAAATTGGAATTTGTAATGAAGAATTAAACTTTTACTAGTGCAGGTGATACTTTATATAGAAAACCCTAAAGACTCCACCAAAATAACTTTTAGAACTGATAAATGAATTCAGTAAGGTCACAGGATACAAAATTTGTGTACAAAATTTATGTAATGCATGTCTATACATTAATAATGAAGCAACTGAAAGAGTAATTAAGAAAGCAATTCTGGGGGCATCTGGGTGGCTCAATCAGTTAAGCACTTGACTCTTGATTTTGGGTCAGGTCGTGATTTCACAGTCGTGAGATCGAGCCCTGCATCAGGCTCTGTGCTGGGTGTGGAGCTTGCTTAAGATTCCTTCTTTCCCTTTCCCTCTGCCCTTCCCCCTGTTCATTCTCTCTCTAAAAAACAAACAACAACAACCACCAAAACAAAAACAAAAAACAAAAAAAAGAAAGCAATTCCATTTACAATTGCACCATATAATAATAAAACACCTATGAATGAACCTAAGGAGGAAAAAGACCTATACTCTGTAGACTGTAACACACTGATGAAAGAAATTGAAGATGACACAAACAAATGGAAAGATATTCCATGCTCATGAATTCGAAGAACAAATATTATTAAAATGCCCATACCACCCAAAGCAATATACAGATTTAATACAATTCTTACCAAAATACCAAAGCATTTTTCAAAGAACTAAAACAAATAACCCTGAAGTTTATATAAAACCACAAAAGACTCCATATAGTCAAAGCAATCTTGAAAAAGAAAAACAAAGCTGTAAGTAACAATTTCCAGATTTCAAGTAATATTACAAAGTTATAATGATCAAGGCAGTATGGTACTGACACAAAAATAGACATATAGATCAATGGAACAAGACAGAAAACCTGAAAACAAACTCATGATTCTATGGTCAATTAATCTTTGACAAAAGAGACAAGATTATACAATGAGAAAAATACAGTCTCTTCAATAAATGGTGTTAGGAAAACTGGACAGCTACATGCAAAAGAACAAAGCTGGACCAATTTTTATATCATACACAATAATAAACTCAAAATGGATTAAAGACCCGTATGTGAGATATGAAACCATAAAAATCCTAGAAGAGACAAGCAGTAATTTCTTTGACATCAGATGTAGCAATATTTTTCTAGATATGCCTCCTGAGGCAAGGGAAATAAAAGCAAATATAAACTATTGGGAGTACATCAAAATAAAAAGTTTCTGCACAGTTTCTTTCAACAAAACTAAAAGAAAACTTATTGAATGGGAGAAGACATTTGCAAATGACATATCCAATATCCAAAATATATAAAAAACTTACGCAACTCCATAAAAACAAAAATCCAATCAAAAAAAGGGCAGAAGACATGAACAGATATTTCTCCAAAGGAGACATACAGATGGCCAACAAGCACATGAAAAGATGCTCAATATCACTCATCATCAGGGAAATGCAAATCAAAACTACAATGAGATATCACTTTACATCTGTCAGAATGACTAAAATAAAAAACACAAGAAACAACAGGAGTTGGCAAGGATGTGGAGAAAAAGGAATATTTGTGCACTGCTGTGGGAATGCACATGGGTGCAGCCAGTGTGGAAGATAGTATGGAGGTTCCTCAAAAAATTAAAAATAGAACTACCCTACTATCCAGTAATTGTATTACTGGGTATTTACCCAAAGAATACAAAAACACTAATTTGAAAGGATATATGCACCCCTATGTTTACTGAAGTATTATTTACAATAGTCAAATTATGGAAGCATCCCATGTGTCCATTGATAGATGAATGGATAAAGATATAGTATATAAATATATACTATATAAATATATATTTATGTAAATATATAATACATTTATAGATTATATTATATGAATATGCTTAGTATATATTATGTATACTATATATAGTATATTATAGAATACATTGGTATGTAATATATAATATAATTACATTATATCATATAAATATAATATATTTAGTATATATGGTATATTTATATACTGTATCTTTATCCATTCATCTCTATATATACAATGGAATATTATTCAGCTACAAAAAGAAGGAAATCTTGCCATTTGCAACAACATAGATGGACCTAAAGAGTATAATGCTAAGCAAAATAAGCCAATCAGAGAAAGACAAATACCATACTATTTCCCTCATGTGTAGAATTTAGAAACAAAGCAGGGGCGCCTGGGTGGCTCAGTTGGTTGAGCATCTGACTTCGGCTTAGGTCATGATCTCGCACTCTGTGAGTTCAAGCCCCGCGTCGGGCTCTGTGCTGACAGCTCAGAGCCTGGAGCCTGCTTCGGATTCTGTGTCTCCCTCTCTCTCTGCCCCTCCCCCGCTCATGCTCTGTCTCTCTCTGGGTCAAAAATAAATAAAATTAAAAAAAAAATTAGAAACCAAACAAATGAACAAAGGAAAAAGAGAGAGAGAAACCAAGAAACATACTCTTAGTTATAGAGAATAATCTGATGATTACCAGTAGGGAGATCAGGGAGGGAATGGGTGAAATGGGTGAAGGGGATTAAGAGTACACTTCTCGCAATGAGCACTGAGTAATCTATAGAATTGTTGAATCACTGTATTGTACACCTGAAACTAATATGACACTGTGTATTAACTATACTGTAATTAAAATAAAAAACTTAAATTTAGTCCTTGATCACAAAAGTGATATAGTTTACTAAAGGCATTTCAAGTATGTTATTTCTAATATTGGAAGAATTTTGTGGCCTTGATTCTATCATATGAATTCTCATTTTTCACAGAAACACACACACACATACATGCACACACATAGTTTGCATTAGTAAAACATTTTCCTCTTTCTTCTACATTTGAATTCATATGTTATATCAGATGCTACAAGTATCCATTACAGCTCCCTGGCTATAATTTGTTTCAAATTACTTTGCTGGCAGGATGATTATTTAGATGGTTTCATTATTTAGACATTTGTGCTTACTTAATGTGCTATGGCAAAAATAATAGTACTATTTTATGATTATATTTAAAATTTTTTTAATCCTTATTTTTGAGAGAGAGAGAGAGAGACAGAGTGAGAGCAGGGGAGGAACAGAGAGAGAGAGGGAGACGCAGAATCTGAAGCAGGATCCAGGCTCTAAGCTGTCAGCACAGAGCCCAAAGCAGGGCTCTAACCCACGAACCATGAGATCATGACCTGAGCCGAAGTCGGTCGTTCAACTGACTGAGCCACCCACGCGCCCCCATGATTAAATTTTAATTATATTTGCTTCATGTAAATGAAGAAAGTAGATCTCAGAAATAAAGAGGGATTGACCTGAGATTCTCAAAGTCTATAACCATCTGAAAACATTTAACTCCTTTGCTACTTTTTTATTAGGAAAAAGTAAACTTGCCTATCAAGAATATGAGCACATCCTCTGAAAGCCCATTATGTCTGAGATGTTTCCAAACAGGCCCACCACCTTCACCAAATTTAATCTTTGTAGAGTGAAGACTAATCTACATCTTCCCTTACTGTCATGCTTTTCAGTTCCACCTTCTCTTCCCCTTTCTTGCCCCCCACATCCAAGCCTGAAGACATTGAAGTATCATGAAGAAAGGGAGAGAAGGTCATACACAGAGTTACCAGTGGCTGAAGAAGTGAAATGGTGAAGGAAGTGAGGTACCCAAGCAAGCAATTAGCATAGGGCAAGTGGCTAAAGGGTCAGGGGATGGTGGTGGCAGGCAGCATGGATGAGGGGAAGAGGTAGAGGACGCAGCTGTAGTGGTTGGAGAAATAGTTGGTGTCCTTGAGTAAACAAGGTAATTTGTAGAATAAATAAGTACATACATGAAGAGCCAGGTTTCTCACCACTCAGAAAGGATTTACAAAGAAGAGGGGAAGACTACTGTGGAAAAAAGTTGTGAGAGACTTTTGAAATGGACCAAAACTACCAATGAAGGTCTTTGGAGGAAACCTAGTGCTAAGTATACGCTTCTGGGATATCTGTTTCTAAGGGGTCTCTGTGCCTTTCATTGTCTTTGAGCTACTTTACTGTTTTGTAAGCTGTAGATATCAGATATCAATGCAATCTTTCTCATTTAACACATGTACATGAATGTTGTCGAATGGAAACATAATGGATCTCCCCCTTATCCCTCTTCCAACCACCACCCTTGGAATAAGCCAGTTTTGTATCTAGTTTTAAATTTGCTTAAGCATTCCTTATCTGCCTTTATATGTGTGGCTCTTTGACTTCTCCTTTTAGCCAGTTGCAATTATCTTGCTATTCACTCATTAATGTGAGTTAAATAAAATGTTTGGGTAGTGTTCGTTTTATACCTGCATAAGAAATCTAATTTTACTGTTAAAATTTATCTTTTAACACTATTAAGCAATCCTGAAGGGTTGAATTGGAATTGAAAGTATCTGTATGTACTCACTGAGTTTTCAAAATATTGACATAGATTTAGAAATAGTCATGACAGTATAGAGTAACACCTCTCTTTCTCCCATTCTCCACTGAAAGGAACCTGGGCTTCCTGGGGACATGGCTGACACAAGGGAGAAACAGGGAAAGATGATAAACTTGGGATCAATATGCAATAAAATAAAAATATTCTGAAAGGAGTCAGCTTGAAGGATCTCTTACAGGTCAAAATTTATATAATTTGAACATCAAAATACATAATGAGTGTACAGAATTATAGCCTACTAAATAAAATAGGAACCTATTATTCTATACTGACATAAACAAACAAATAAAACATTCTTTCTTATTTCTAATAAATAATTACAAATGAATAATCAGTTTTGGGCAACTCTCATAGTGCTAATTGATAAAGATGGATGCTACCAATAAATCTTAAAACTGATAAGATTTGATGAAGACAGTGTGTTGGAGCAGTGTCAGAATAACTTGACACAAAATATGAATCAAATTCCAAAGGAAAATGGTGACTTTACATTGACAAAATTTGGCAACCATCAAATTGACCAGGTGATCAGTGGTGGAAATTAGCTAAAATTGTGTGTGCTCTGATGTAGTACATGGAGAATGAGAACAGCACTTTTTTTTCCCTTGCTCTTTTAAATATTCTTGCCAACAATGCAGGAATACATTCTTAGATTGAGAGTTTGCTCATGAGAAAACATCAATCAGACTCAGCTCGAGGGCTATTCTACATAGTGAAAGACCTGTACTCTTTAAAACACTGTCAAGGGAAGGGGAGACACGAAAAGTGAGCAACTATTTACAACTGCAGGAGATTGAAGACACCTAGCAACTAAATGCAATGTGTGTTTCTGGATTGGATCCTGACTCAGGAAGGAAAAAGATGATGTGATGTTTAGTAAAATTTGAATGGGATTTATGGATTGTACGATAGGGTTATATTACTGTTGATTTGCTAATTTGAAAGGTTATAATGTATAGTGATAATGCAGGAGAGTTTTTTTAATTTTTATTTTATTTTTTTTAGAGAGAGAGTATGACTGGGAGAGAGGGGTTGGGGGAGAGAGAGAGAGAGAGAGAAAGAGAGAGAGAGAGAGAGAGAGAGAGAGAGAGAATCCCAAGCAGGTTCCACACTTAGCATGGAGCCCTATATGGGGCTCCATACCACAAACCCGGGATCATGACCTGAGCCAAAATCAAGAGTCAGATGCTCAGGGGACTGAGCCACCCAAGAGCCCCATGTAGGAGAGTTTTGATGTCTTAGGGCAATACATCCTGGAATTTAAGTATAAACTACATGCCAAAGAAAAGCCTCACATAAGTGTGTAAAAATAACAAAAAGGCCACGTCATCCAGTGAACATTCTAAGCATGAAAAGATCAGGGTCTAGATAGAAACAGATGTACATTTGAATTGGGCAATTTAGGACAGATTAATAAAGGGACTATGTTAAAAAATAGGGGCGTTACGTGGAGAAACCACAAGTAAGAGTATGATACTCCCAGACGAGGAATGGCAGGATACTTTGTGGAGAGGTTCATTAGTGATTCAGGTGACATGAAGGGAATCAATACCTTTTCTCATGTTATTTGGCTCTGGTGATTTCTGTTTTATCCCACATTTCCCTGGTGCTAAATAACTCCAAAACCTTCACCACAGCATTCACTCTGGAGCCACAGTGACAATGATAGTATGCTGTCTTTATAACCTGAATCCTTGCTCTATTTTGGGTTCGCCAAGTGACCAGATAATAAGCTATTTTGCTTCTTCCCTTTTCCTCCAGGCTGAGTATGCTAACCTTGATTAATCACTCAGCTTAGCCTGCCAAAATTGAACTGGTCACTAACATTGTTTCTGGCACTAAACAAAGTGGTTGACAAAAGATTATTTGAGTGATCAAGCAGAAATCTTAAGGGATGTCAACTGTTGGCATCATTAGCTTATAATGCAGAAGCCAACATCTGTCCTGATGATCTGCCTACAATCGCTGCTGAACTTTTCTCGAAGTGTTTAGTGATTGTGCAACCCAACTCCACCCAATGTTTTGCTACAACAATCAACAGATATATTCCAAA
This sequence comes from Panthera uncia, assembly GCF_023721935.1. NCBI lineage: Eukaryota > Metazoa > Chordata > Mammalia > Carnivora > Felidae > Panthera > Panthera uncia. The sequence goes on from NW_026057577.1 coordinate 117,305,072, forward strand.
GTTTTACCTTTGGGTTCATGGATAACAATTTAAATCACGTCTTTTTGGGAACATAATTGAATTTGAACAGACCAGCCAGGGTTATCAACGCAATTGTTACAAATGGCTGTTGTCCAAACAATCCTCCTCACAAGGGCTGTTTCTAACACATCAGCCTTCCTTTATTTGCATCACATATCACTCTTTGTTACTTGTTAGGATTTTCCTCCAGTTCTAATACCAAAATTCAGAAGCGGAGGGCATGGCAAAGACACCATATTGCTGTAGTTTTCAACACTTTTGTTCCCAACCCCAAGTACTTGAATGAACATATACTTCAAGGCAGGATTTTGAAGCTCATTATAATATAAATAAATGCTTGCCTTGGTGTAGATGAATCACCAAGGTATTTTGTTTCACTGCACCAATACTGCCTCATTTTTATTTATGCACACACACACATGTGGCGTGGGGTTGGGGGCATGTGTGTAATAAGATGGGGGAGAAAAATGAAGGGGTGAGGAAGGGAGGAAAGGATAGGAGAGGAAAAAAACAATGTTTAGGTAATAGATATAGTATAGATAGATATATCCCAACATAACTGAGAAGAATATGGTAGTTATCAAAAAAATGAAAAGCCGCAAGACTATGTTCACTTCTTTACTGGCTATTCCCCACTACACTGGTTTCCTGCGGCTTCTGTAACAATTTACCACAAACTTTGTGGCTTACAATATGGAAATTGTTTCTTTGACCATTTTGGAGGCCAAAAGTCCAACATCAGTTTCTCTGGGCCCAAATCAAGGTGTCATCAAAGACTCCTTTTTTCCCCCCAAGTATTATAACATTCACAGGTTCCAGGGATATGGGTTTCTTTGGGGAGCTATTTTTCAGCCTACCACGCCCACCAACACACTATTACACTCACTCCTCTTCCACTGTTACCAGTTGTTAAAACTTGTAAAATGGTTTTTGGACACAAAGAACTAGATCAATCTGGGAAAAAGGCTGAGTCTGAAATGATGAGACAACTCATTATTATTTGTAGCAAATGGGCCATACCTGGAAATACAGTCTTTCCTTTTCCCTCCAGTCTGAGAGCTCTCTTAAAGTGGAGTCTGTCTTGTTATCTTGGGATCTTTCATGATCAGCTCAATATTTCCCACACGGTAATAGGGAATAGTGTCCATGCAATAAACAAACAAATGTGTGAATTATGGTCATGTATCATCTCATAGTTCCCATGCTTCCTTCTACATTGACAAGATCAATGATGGAGGTCTCAGTTACAGTGAAGTTAACTGATGGGTTCTTTAGTCCTGGGGCTTTGCACCTCTGATCCTGAGGGCCTGTTTTGTTCCTTTTCCCAGCACAGTTTCGTGTGGCTCTTTCTTCTTTCTGTGTCTTCCTCATGCTACGAACCACAGTAGCCTGCAACTGGCTCTTTTCCCAGTACTGTCGCCTCCAGCAATGTAGCTCTTGAGCAGAAACCTAGCATGTGGCAATCCTTCAAGGATAGACCATGAAAGGCCCTGCAGAGAGACACTGCCATTGGCCAAGACATATGCAATGGTGCAATAGTGGGCCTTCATCTGTGTCCTGATTTCTTTTTGTTACCTTCTTTTCTGAAACTAGGAGAAAGTCTTTTCTTCTATATATCAGCAAGTCTCATTGGGTATATTTGGTCAGGGAAGTTTTTTCACTGTCTTTCCCTCCTGAAATTAAAGCTTTTGCTCTGCTTTGAATGCTGTGTTAAGAGAATTCCTCTGATTTCTCCACCATTTCACCCACTGACCATGACCCCCACACTCACCATGACCCCCACATTGACCTCCACACTCAGCCACATCATACTTTCTCATACCTTTTTTTTTTTATTCCTTTAAAAACTTCATCTTCAGACTTTGGTTTTTGATTTCTTATCTCTATTCAACCCCCCAAAAAGTATGTATTCAACTATGAGGCTTGGGGAGAGATAACCAAAGTGGAATCATGTCATGTTTGGGTCACTCATGTTGCACAAAAGGAAAGTTTCTCTGAGGCTTCCTTCCCAGAGCACCATTGCACTAGAGGTGTTCATGAATTTACTGTAGGATTTGGGGTGCTAGTTGAGTAGCTGCAACCTTTATATTTAAGTTCAGATTTCAACCTACGAAACTGTTCCAAATAGCTGACATGTTTCCTTCTACAATGGCTCCAAAAAACATTTTCTTTTATAAATTGCAAGACAGACAAAATAGAAATCACCTAAGTCCTCACTTAGAATATATAGACATCTTATAGGCAAGAAGAGACCAGCTCTTTTGTTTCTTTTATCTTCTTTTCTTTTCTTTTTTTTTTTTTGTTTTTTTGTTTTTTGTTTTTTGAGAGAGAGAGAGTGCATATGAGGGAGGGACAGAGGGAGGATCCATGCCCAGTGAGGAGCCCAATAAGGGGCTCAATCTCACAACTGTGAGATCACGACCTGAGGCAAAATCAAGAGTTGAATGCTTAAACAACTGAGCCACCCAAGCGCCCCCGAAGAGACCACCTCTTAAAGATGATCTGTTTCATTGACATAAAAAGGACGCTAAGGTCAGTATTATTAATAAAAAATATGAAAAACCACTTCACTGGGAAAAGAATGGCAGAAGAATAAGCGTGGAAATGGAGAAAGGGAAGCGAGGCCAAAGGAAGCACAAAATAATAAGGGCAACTGATTTGCCCAAGATCACAGGACTAATAGTTGTAAAGACAGGATTGGAATTCAAACATCCAGAGCCATAATGCAGAGTTATTTCCTCTACCCAGAGTTTCCCAGTCAGCGTGTCAAGAGTGAGCTATAAGTATAGGAAATAACGATTCCTTTTGCACAGCAGATGGAGCCCGGGATGGGAGGACTCCATAAGCCAGTTGCTGCTACCAAAAACAGCCCGGTTCTATTTACAAGAGTGTGCTAACGTAAATATAAATTTACTTGTGTTCTAGGATATAAAAAATACTGGGAAGCACTGTGGAGTCTTGACGAGACTTGCGAGGCTTTGCAAGACCTGGAGGGAAAGTTTTTGACTGGGATGGTAGATAGGCGTCTTTGTAAAAATGCCTTGTCTCACGAACCTGAGAGGACATACAGTCTATGTCAGGGTACCCCCGAGATTCTGTGGTAGGTATAAAGACAGGGAGTACTCCTGGAAGACAATATTATATTGAGAAGACCTACGTTAAAGAAGGAGATTACTTGAAATTGCACTGAAAAACAGACTTGACATGTGAAAAATCTTTTCGTACATCTGTAATTGAGTCATCTAACATAGAATGACATTGAGTCATCTAACAAGTCAGCTTTATGCAGGCTGGCTTGAGGACCAGCTAGTAAGCTTGTGGGAAGCTTCCATTTTTGGCTACTCCTTTCTAGCAGGTAACAGAGACCATTTAATGTGGCTGATATGAGGGGTTGTTATTGTCTCTGCTAGTGTAATGTTAGTGAGGAGGGCTTCCTGAAACAACAAGAGAAGTTCAGAAAAATCTCTAAAGCAACATACAGAGAGCCAGCAGCAGTCACGGCTTAATTAGAGCCATGCCTTCAACAGCAGCTTGATCTGGGCAGAGTGCAGAGTTTCCTTTTGTGGTCCTCTATTCTGCTTTCTGTGGCCTTTAATTCACAAAGCCTATGTCAGTTTCAAAACATGAATCCAAATTCTTTGCTTTTTGTCATCAAGAAGTGTCATCACCCTTCTCTTGAATCTTGGTGAACTTATTAATGCTGTCACCAGTTGATTGCAGTGAAAGAATGCTGTGGGACCTGAGACTAAGTGGGGAAAGGCCATGCAGCCCCCACTCATTCTTTTTAGGAACTCACTTATGGAGCCCTGAACCATTATGTAAAAAGTCCAACTACAGGGGCGCCTGGGTGGCGCAGTCGGTTAAGCGTCCGACTTCAGCCAGGTCACGATCTCGCGGTCCGTGAGTTCGAGCCCCGCGTCAGGCTCTGGGCTGATGGCTTGGAGCCTGGAGCCTGTTTCCGATTCTGTGTCTCCCTCTCTCTCTGCCCCTCCCCCGTTCATGCTCTGTCTCTCTCTGTCCCAAAAATAAATTAAAAACGTTGAAAAAAAAAAATAAAAAAAAAAAAAAAAAAAAAAAAGTCCAACTACACTAAAACCTCCATGCTATGAGGAGGCCCAAGCCACAAAGAGAGGCCAAGTGTATGTGCTTTGGTCAACCAGCCCCAGCTGTGCTCCTAGCCAACAGCAAGCATCAATTGCCAGGCATGTAAGTGAAGATAACTCCAGATGATTCCAACACATAGCTGTTAAGTCACTTTCAGTATCTGAATTTTACGAGGTGAAAACCAAACACCCAAACCATTCCTGCCATAGGCCTTTGTAACCTCCAAAGTATATCATGTAAGCTATTGCACTGCTCCACTGTGTAAGGTCAATACTAAGTCCAACTCCCTGCCGAAGCCAGATCTAATTTAAATGTTTTGTTACTTTCCCCCACGTCCAATGTCCCTTTGTTGCAGATCCGTTACCATTTTCAAATGGTCATATATTAATACTGAAGACTTGTAATGTCTATATTTAAATACGTATTTAATAATAACTTTTCATGCTCTATCTCTGGATTATTTAGCATTAAAATCCATTTTTTTCTGGCAAAGAAATGACATATGGCAAATAACTGATACAAGTGGAATTAACAGAATAGGAAGAATCTAGTTCCTAATACCCAGCTCTGTCCCTTGCTCAAGAAATGCTTAGTGACTACAAATATAGGACAAAGAAGAAGGGTACAATAAATGGCCTCCATTTCTCACTATTTGTTTTAATGCTTCCATGTTCAGTACTTCTCCCGGAAGAAAAAAATCCTTTACTAAAAGTACAACCCCTTCTCCACAGAATCTATGTGGTTCTACGAAGCACACTGAAGATATTCCATTGCTTAGTCGTAAGTCCATTTATCTAGGTTGTCAAAGAAAGATAAGATGGTCTGGATTCTAAAATACTCATTGCACACCTGCTTTTTTTTTTTTTTTTTTCCTTTACCAACTATAGTTCAAAAGAAACAAGATATCAGTCTTTTAATCTAAAAGGTCAGGCAGTTAATACACAGACCAACCAAACTCTTAGACAACTTACCTTTTGGTGTGACCTGACTCACGAGTTCTCCTCTATGCTTGCTTGAAGAGCAGAAACAGGTCAATAAGTAATCGATGTTGCATTGAGAAAATTACCAAAAGCTAATGATCACTTGAGCCTCAAGCTGCATACTAACTGGAAAATTCCTATATGGAAGTAAATGGTATCATCTGAGAGTTACTCTGAGCACCCTAGTATTAATGCCACATCAAACATATACGTGACCTTGGGCAAATCTCTTAACCCCTCTGGTTTCTATTACTTTAAACTTAGAAAATTGGGGTGCCCGGGTGGCTCAGTCGGTTAAGCGTCTGACTTTGGCTCAGGTCATGAACTCGCGGTTCCTGAGTTTGAGCCCCGGGTAGGGTTCTGTGCTCACAGCTCGGAGTCTGGAGCCTGCTTGGGAGTCTGTGTCTCCCTCTCTCTCTCTCCCCTGCTCACACCCTATCTCTCTTTCTCTCTCAAAAATAAATAAAGATTAAAAAAAATTTTTTTAACTGGAAAATTGTACTAGATCATCATGTGGGAATGTGGATTCTCAAATAAATTTGTACATTTAGGCCAGCTTCTTATTCCTAGACTCTCTGTTTATGCTACCCGGAAGTTTGTGCTGCCTGCGTTTGCCTATGTGCTTTGTGCGCGTGCCCACTTGTGCTTGTGTGCACACACACGCACACACACAAATATACACACAGCTTTTGCTATATACAATATACTATTTACTTAATTATATTTGTATAATTGTAGTAGAAGCCCTAATTTTTTTTTTTCTGTTTTGTAATGTGAGTGCCTGACAGGTTTTGATTGCTGAGGCATCCACTTCAAAAAGGCAGCCACTTAAAAGACAGCTGTCTCTAATAAACACCTTGCCGATTGCACAACGAGATCAAAAGCCAGGCTGCCTCCCCCCACCTGAGTCTCCTCTGTTTTAGAGATCTTTTCTTATTTTCTGTAAATAACCATTTGGGCCACTTGTTTTTTTCTCTTCGCATGCTAAATTCCTGCTCTTAGGTATTTTTTGTTTCAAGTTTATTTATTTTGAAAGAGAGAAAGCATGCAAATGGAGTGAGAGAAGGGGGAGACGGAGCAAAAGAGAGAGAGAGGTAGAGAGAATCTCAAGCAGGCTCCATGCTGTCAGCACAGAGCTACAGGGCTCAATCTCATGAACTGAGAAATCATGACCTGAGCTGAAATCAAGAGTCTAACACTTAACCGACTGAGCCACCCAGAAACCCCTCCTGCTCTTATGTGTGTGGGGTTTTTTTTAATTTTAAAAATATTTTATTTATGTTTGAGAGAGAGATGCAGAGTATGAACAAGGGAGGGGTAGAGGGAGAGGGAGACACAGAATTTAAAGCTGGCTCCAGGCTCTGAGCTGTCAGCACAGAGCCCAACACAGGGCTTGAACTTGGGAACCTTAAGGTCGTGACCTGAACCAAAGCCGGACATTTAACCGACTGAGCCACCCAGGTGCCCCGGTTCATATGTTTTAAATTTGCCAAAAAAGAGTGAGCCTGTGGCACCTGGCTGGCTCAGCCAGTAGAGCATGTGACTCTCGATCTTGGGGTTGTGAGTTAAAGCCATATGTTGGTCATGGAGCCTACTTAAAAAAAAAAGAAAAAAAAAAAAAGAGTGACCCTGTGAAACCCTAGGCCCCTACTCACTACCCCAATAAAAGCAGAACCCCAGGCCCACACCTCCCTCTCCCTCAACTTCTCTGTGTGATGTCAGGTATACCAACTAATTTTTACAACTTGTAGGTAATAAACCTTTTTGTTTTCAAAGTTTCCTGATGGTTATTGCTACAGGCATCTTCCAATCATAATAAGAACCACCAGGGTTAGTCCAGCCACAACAGTGGTTATCAATAGGCTGAAACCAGCAAATACTATATTTGCATAAAGCTTATATGTCATACGTTCAGAAAAATGTAGAAAATATTGAGTGAAAACCAACATGCCCATCATCCAAGCTTACCAAATACTATTATATTATTTTGGTATACATAGTCTTGACCCTCTCTCTTTTTATTTCATTTTTTATTTTTTAAGTTTATTTATTTTGAGAGATGGAGCATGCGTGCTCATGAGAGTGGGGGAGGGGAGAGAGAGAGAGAGAGAGAGAGAGAAAAGAGAGAATCCTAAGCAGGCCCCACGCTCAGTGCAGAACCCAACCCAGGGCTTGATCTCATGACGGTGAGAAACCAAGAGTCAGATGCTTAACTAACTGAGCCATCCAAGCAGCCTGATCCTCCCTCTTTTTAAAAACAAGTAAAATGTTGCAAACATAACTGAGCAAACATAACCATGGAACATATTCCCCACCCACTCTGTTTTCCACTTCCTGCCTTATCATTCTATAACATCCTGAAGGGTGTATAGAGCTTTCAATGCGTATTTTTAGATTTTACACATACGTAGAATTCCATTACTAATATAATATAATATAGTAATATAATATAATATAATAATATAATATAATAAATATCCTCTGGACTTCTAAAAATTACATAAATGGGATGATACCATATTTTTCAACAACTTGCCTTTTTCTGGATTCATTCATGTTAATACATTTATAAACTTCATTCACTTAAACACTAGTTGGGTACATTTCAATGAACATACTACAACTTAGGTGTGTTTTCCTTTATTGTTAAAGATTTAGAGATTTTCCATTTTTCCCCTTTACAAACAGTGGCACAAGGAATATCCTCTTATGTATCTTCTTGTGCACCTGAGCAGGGTACATTTAGAGTAGTGATCTAGGAGTGCAGTTACTGTGTCACAGGGCGTGTTTATCTTCCACTACGGTGGTTACCACAAAGCAGCAAGCCAAAGTGGCTGTGTCAACTTAAAGGCCTGCCTGGAGTGTGCAAGAGCTCCCATTTCCCCACATCCAAAGTGATACATCCAACTTTTCTCCAATCCAGTGGGAATGATATCACAATTCATTATTTCTATTGGCATTTTCGAACTTTTTAAATGTTTATTTATACCTGAGAGAGAGAGACAGTGTACAAGTCGGGGAGGGTCTATTTGCATGTATAACACTGACACAGAGGCTAGGAATTTTTATGGTTTTTCTTATATTTCTTGGCCACCTGGCCTCATTTTCTGTGGATTGCCTTTCTTCTAGTCCCTTTCACAGAGAGGACTCACTTGGAGGAGTCAGATTATAAAGTAAAATTGGGGGTGAGGGCTGTCTTCCAACCTCTGAGCTCAAGTCTTTAGCCATGTCCATGCCTCCTTTCCCCAGGTGAGTGTTAAAATGCCAATTCCACAGTCCATTTCCAGGTAGGCTATCACCCAGGCTGCAGACAAGCCACACAGGGCTTACTGGCTTTGAATATCTTCACTGATTCCCACTTATAGATCCTTCCTTCCTCCTTTCTTCCCTCCTTCCTTCCCTCTCTTCCTTCCTCCCTCTCTTCCTCCCTTCCTTTTTTCTTTTCTTCGTTCCTCCTCCCTCCTTCCTTCCCTCTCTTCCTCCTTTCCTCT